>NC_136763.1:24876313-25163813 GCF_936440315.1 Barbus barbus | reverse complement strand
TATATTTTTAAAAAGTATGCTAGAAGTAATTTGGTAATGAATATTACATTTACATTTAATTATTTATCCAAAGCAACTTACAAATGAGGACAATGGAAGCAATCAAAATCAACAAAAGAGCAATGATATGTGTTACACCCTGATAAAGGGGGAAAATAGACATTAATAAATGAAGACAGACTCGTGCGTCAGTCTGTATTGGCTGTGACGCACAGCTCGCATCAGCCACAACCTGCAACCTTCGATCTCTCCCTAGCGGACACACTAATATTACCCTTAAATCATATTGATTTGAACTTTTTCATTTATTTTATTACAGTTGGATCACATTGATTCCGTCCTCTATATGATCATTTTGTTATTTTTAACCTCTACACATGCAAGTGCTATAACAAGTCTCACTTAGCCTAATGCAATACACGTAGCATTTTTTTTCAATTATATAATGAATAAAAAGAAATAAAAAAACAGATAGAATAGAAAAAGAATAGAGCAAGCTAGTGTTAGAGGCCCTTTTTGCCTTTTGTTAATTGTATAATAAAACGAAAACAAATATATAGAATACAAAAAGATTAGAGAAGCTAGTGTTATTTGATTTGTTTTTTAAAAAACAAGCAGTTAGTAAATGAATAGAGTGCAAGTCTAAAAGGGGCAAGTTTTTTTTATTTATTTTTTTTGTGACATTTTAGTGTATTTACATTAAATTTATGGGTGATTTTGGGGGGTTGATGGCGCAGTGGATAAGACACATGCCTTTGGTGTGAGAGATCCGGGTTCGAATCCACTGTGAGACACCAATGTGTCCCTGAGCAAGACACTTAACCCCTAGTTGCTCCAGAGGCGTGCGACCTCTGACATATATAGCAATTGTAAGTCGCTTTGGATAAAAGCATCAGCTAAATGAATAAATGTAAATGTAAATTTACTTATTTTACTCTTACTGAAAGTGTATTTTATGCATACTTCTGTTACGGAAAGATCAGAGCTTGAGACGTTTGGATCCATCTTCAGGCTTTTATTAGACAGAGGCGTGGTCATAACAGGCATGGTTCAAACAATGGCAAACTGGTATATTGAGGGCAAGGTAAGAGAATAATCAAAAACGGGCGTGGTCGGTCGACGGCTAAAAATATCCAGTGGGCTTGACAAAAGGGATAATCCGTAAACACAAGGGCTGGGGCAAACAGTATCCAAAATAGGGCCAGGCACACGGGTAATCCAAGATTGTCAAGTTTCTCAAGGAGCAAGGAAGCACGGAACGAGGAATTCACGAAATGAGAGTCTTTAATTATCCAAAGAGGGAACATAGAGCACATGAAGACATTCACATGACATAAACAATACCGACCAAGGCTTAAGAACACCCATATATATATGTTATACTGTATATATATATTTGTCTTTAGTCTTATAGTTTGGTCTTTCTTTGCCAACAGGAATTGCTTTAACTTGGAGGCATTATTTATCAATGTTCCCAAAAATTGTAAAATCTAAAGTCTGAGCTCAGTTCATTGTCAGAGAGTCTCAAGTCATTATAGTAATAATAATAATAATAATTTATTGATAGTAAACCTTCAAATGTTCATTAGAGTCCATGAAATATTGTTAATCATCTGTAATGGTAAACACTGTATGCTTACAAATCATACAGGTATGAATATTCAAATCCATGATATTCCACGGAGGGAAAAACAGCCCTAATAGAGCTGACAGCACAGGCTGGAATAGGGATTTTTTCAACACAGGTGATGTACATACTAATATGTCTAATTATATAGTAAATCTGATGTTATATGATGTTACATGGGTGTTGCGATTTCTCTTTTATTACTCCTTTTTTAATGCACTTTATTAAAAGTGAAGAAATGTTTTTGGTTTTCACCAAAATCAAACTGTCTACATCACAAAGTTTTAATCATGGTATCCCAAACATTGTTTTCATAACGCGAGGCGCAACGTGATGTGAACAAACAACTCTTCATACGATATCGTTCACGTTGCATCGTATTGTTATATCAGATCTTTCAGACATATTTGCATTACACTGGCTCGTTCACCAGTAGTGGTATGTAACATTTTATGTTTACCTGCGAATACAATTAGCTTACCTGCTGTTAACAGGACGCTCCAGTGTTTCCACTCGGACGTCTTTAAGAGAAAGCATTGCCACCTCCAACACGTCCACCTCCCGGCATAGTATGTTAAATGTACGCACCATGGTGATGCAGGAGTGACCACGCAATACATGGTCCAGATCAGCCTCCTGACAGCAGATGGACTCTGACAATGTGGGCATCGGCATGCACCATCCACACTTACACCACGAATTGTTTCCCGACCCGCTCTTCACCCCAAACCGGCGGATTCACTATTACTTCTTCCACCTGTAATGGTAGTAGTGCTCGTTCCCCTCGCCATATCGGCTAAAATGCATAAGCCATCGCATTTACTATGTGCTCCACAGCCCTTTCAAATTCATCTTCCTCCATATTTAAAGAAATGTTTGCACAAAAAGTAAATAAATGCTTATATTACCTCAGCGGCTAACGGAGCGAACCAATCCCGTGACGTCACACACTGTGGTATTCCAAGATGCCGGCGCCCTTGCCCCAAAAGCTATAGCAAAACATCCCTTTTTCTTTAAAATGGTTACATTAATCGTGTTTGTTTATATATTTTTTATTTAAGTGGAAATCAGTTTACAAAATAATGCAGACTTGACTGACTGCTTCACTTCCACTTTAACACTTCCAATGGGGAGGGGGGTTGGGTGCTCTGGAGGCCTCAAGGGGCAGAGTTCGGGAATGGAAGGCCTCCAGGGCGGCGCCCGTTCCGGGACCCACGGCGGGGCCGGGAGCTTGGGCGACCATGGCGGATCCAGGGATTCGGAAGGCAATGGTGGGACTTCCTTCGAGGCCGCGGCCCCAACCCCCGCCTCGACCTCTACGGCTGGGGCCCTACTACCCCCCCCCAAAAAAATTCCTTAGGGAAAGTAGGGGCTCGATCTGGCTGGCGCTCTGGAGGGCGCTTTCGAGGAGAGGGCTCTGGAGGGTGTTGTGGAAGCGCAGGCACGGCATAGCACTTTCGAGGGGCTGGCACGGGAGCGTGTTCTCAGCTTGAGTCAGCGGTGGCCGGTGGCGTTGCTTTCCCAGTGGACAGCGGGCTTGAGGGTGCCGCGGACGGCGGGCTTGAGAGAGCCGCGGACGGCGGGCTTGAGAGAGCCACGAATTGCGGGCTTGAGTTCCCAACAGACAGCGGGCCGGTTCTGGCTCGGGACAGGACACTCTCCAGACACCAGAGGATCCCTTCCCTCCATCTTAGTCCAGTGGTGTCTGGGAAGTCCACGTGACGATGGGAATTGGCCCCATGCCAGAACAGCGAGAGGATGGTGGCATCATCGAATGCTGTCGCCGCGGCGAGCCTGCAGAACTCCCAGGAATACTTGACTAAAGGGAGATCTCAGCGGGCAAAGGCGATGAAGTGAGCGGCGAAGAAACATGAACAACAAAAGACTAGCAAAACGGGGAAAACAAAACAGGGGTGGGGGGGTTGGGTTGAACGGTGCAGAGGAACTGTCTTGGGTCCGGTATTCTGTCACGTTTCTAAAGAAGCACGGAACGAGGAATTCACGAAATGAGAGTCTTTAATTATCCAAAGAGGGAACATAGAGCACAGGAAGACATTCACATGACATAAACAATGCCGGACATCAGACACGGGGAAAACCAAGGCTTAAGAGCAATGGGAGATCAAACGAGGAAGAACTGAAACAGGTGAGGAGTAATCAAACACGGCTGGACAATCAGGGAAACTAAATAGGAACAGGAAAACCAAATATGGGCACGAGAGGAAGGAAAACACAAGCACAGGGAGACAGGACTGACAAAGATACACAGGCTAGAATCAGAACACGGGAAAACAGGCAAGGCAAGTAGAGTAGCTATCGCCAGAGCCATAGAGAGAGAGAGTTGTGACAACTCCGTTGACTCCATTGGACCGTTTTTCTTTTACAGCAATGGCGGATCATGGAGCCACTCAATAGTTCCCAGAAGTTAGCTCTCATACTATCAGCGCCATAGAGATTCAGCAGAAGAGACCGCTGTGATGAACTTTTTAAAAGATAAGATATTTATAGAACAAAATTATATATTATCAACACAGCTAATCAAACTACCTTGTGGATTAAAACAGATTATTATTAGATGATTCCTCAATTAATTAGTAGATTTACAGGATGTTATTCATTCTCTTCATGCAGTTTAATTCGTTGTTGTGTAATTAAGGCTTTTAAACGTGATTTCTGCTGGTGGGAAGCTATTTAATAGACTTGGATTTATTGCAAATGATGCTGATGGACCTAAGTGAGAATAAAAAAAGAAAAAAATAGGCGAGCAGTTTTCATTTCAGAATCATGATCGGCTAAATTTCCAAAAATTTATGATATACCACTACTATAGACGTAATCACAATAAACCTGTACTGTATTACTGTATTTTATACTTAAATGTCTTAGCTACTGTAGAAGTACTGTGTTGAAGGAGAAGATGCCACAGGACTGAAATGCAATGGAACATCACTTAACCATTTCTCCTTTTTCTCCTTTTCTTTCTGGCTCAGAACCACCTGAAGACTCCCTGTAATGAGATATCACCCTCACAATTAGTCTCTTCACTGGGTTTGGCAAGTCTTTCCCTGTTCTTTGTGAAAAAGTGCCAGTTCCCAGATATGATTACATCACATTTTGTTGGTGTAATCTATAGATTTTGCTCCTGCTGACTATATCCAGCCTCTTATGAAGACTTCAGATGACCAGCACCTGTGAAGAGATGACGCCAACCCTTGAGAGGACTTCAGATGAAGCTGACTCTGAATAAACATACAAAACTGCTAAATTTTCCTTGCATTGTAATCAACATGATCATATCATGTAACCATTGCTTTAATTTGTTCATTGTTTCTGAATGCATGATTTGTATAGCCTAATTTTAGAACATTTCTGCCATATGAACATTACTTTGACACAGTTACAACTGTTAACAGAACTCTTATTTGTAATGTAGAAACATTAATTTTCTATGAAGCTGCTTTGAAACAATGTGTATAATAAAAAGTGCTATACAAATAACATCAGTATCATATCAGTAGGGAAACCATACATTCACCCTTCTTTCTGTGAGGGTCTGGAGCACTCCCATGCAGCACAGAAACTATAATGGAGACTGTTTAAGGACAACATGCTTTATAGTATTGTGGCGGGAGGAGCCAACGACAGACACAGTGGGCGTGGCGTCAAGCCTCGGAGAGGTTTTTATTAAACAATAAACAGGGAAAATAAAGTGTCCAAGGGGAAAAGTGTCCAAATAAACAGGGAACCTGGTGTCCTCGCTGTGCCGTGGGGCTAGTGAAGGAGGGTAGTGTTCATCAGGGAAGGGTCCAGGGAAGGGGCGGAGTCCGGTGGCCGCACGCGCTCCCCTCTCGGGGCCGGGAGCGAGTGGCGGCGGCGTCTCTTGCGCGGCTTCGTCCATCTCTTAGGTTCCCGGCGCTTCTGGGGGACTCGACGGCCCGGCATCCTGGCCCGTCAGCCGCCTAACGGGTGCGGCAGTCCTCCTCGACGCTCCCTTCCTGGACCCACGAGGACACCAGCGTGCATGCACGGGGAAGAGACCGGTCTCCCGAGGAGAGGCGCGCTCGGTGTTTAAACAGCGGCGGTGATGAGGCTCTATTCTCATCAGGTGCGCCTCATCACACGCCGCCAGCCCTGGCTGTTTCAGCGCCCCTCCTCTCTCACACACCCACTCCCGTCGGGAGCCTGGTGAAGGGCGGCGAATAAGGGACGGGGTGGTGATGATGGACAGGGGGGAGGCAGCCGACTCGTCACAGTATGTAAATAAGTGCATAACAAAAGTCAACATACATAAAATATATGATTAAATGTGTAAAAAATTTTTAAGTTGTTTTAAATTTGAATATACTACAAAAATATTTTTATATATTAATAATTGAGGGGTGCACAAGAATCAAAAACATTAAATGAGATTCATTTCCACTTAATCTTAAAATATCTTCACTTATTTGGAATGAATTTTCAAAGACAACAAACTTAACATTTACCATGAGATTGGTAAAACGATAATGAACATTAGGATTCAGCTGTGTATGTGTAATCAGTGCAGTGGATGATGGGAACTGTAGTCTGGGGTGAGTAAAAAAAAAAAAAAGTATAATAATTCACTCACACATAAATACATTATGAAAGTGAAAGTGAAAAATTACGTGACATACGACCAAGTATGGTGACCCATACTCGGAATTCGTGCTCTGCATTTAACCCATCCAAAGTGCACACACACAGCAGTGAACACACACAAACACACACACACACACACACAAACCGTGAACACACACCCGGAGCAGTGGGCAGCCATTTATGCTGCGGCGCCCGGGGAGCAGTTGGGGGTTCGGTGCCTTGCTCAAGGGCACCTCAGTCGTGGTATAGAGGGTGGAGAGAGCGCTGGACATTCACTCCCCCCACCTACAATCCCTGCCGGCCGGAGACTCGAACCCGCAACCTTTGGATTCTCTAACCATTAGGCCACGACTTCCCCATTATAGTTATAATATGAAAATCCCTTATTACAACTTATGATGTATTATTAATTTTGTCAACTATTCATTAGTTATAAGCATATTTAGCATCAATATTTTGTTCAGTTTTTCTTGATCGTACTTATAAAATAATACTGGGCTGTTTGAATACAATTAGAAGTGAAATGTATTTGAAATGCATACCATGATACATTACTTGTAATAGGCTACTATTTAACTGTACTTTACACAAGAATTTCAACATCGTATCATTTGAAGGGAATCCTAAATAATTTTCCAAAAAAGATATGCTTAAAATCCCTAATTATTTACATGTTTATGTACCTAAATTCAAGCAAGCTCACATAATTCACATGACAAAATTTGATGAGTTCTCATGCACATCAAGCAAGCAAGTCTAAATTAAAACTAAGTGATATAGAGCAATCTTTTCTCCTCAGAAGATTTGTAAGAAACCACTCGATTGATATAGATTACTTTTGCGATTTTCATCTGCTATGAACTTATTGAAATGTTAACATTTTGGTGACTTTTAGCAGAAGAACATAAATCTGTCAGATTTCATTAAGGGTGACATATCATAATAATCAGATTTTTCCAGGTTTTAAGTGCAATAATCAGGTCACCAGTGCATCTACCAACCAAGGAATCTTGAAAAAGATTAACCTGGTAACCTTGTTTTGGTAAGCCTTTTTCTGCAAGCGTCTGAAAAAACGAGCACGTCTGATTTCGCTCCCCTAATGATGCTGCAAAGGGATCTCATTATAATATTACCGCCCCTTAATCTGTACATTTCCACCCACGATGCCGTCATTTTGATTTCACAAACCACAACAGTGTACCAGTTCTAACACCATGGGGAAATTTTGAGCAAAACATGCTAACTGTTCTGCCTTTGGCTGGACAGACGAGCACAAAACACTATTTAGAATCCCAGCCTCAGAGGAGAAAAGAGAGCAGTGGATTTATAGATTTATATACTGTATATCGCGGCTGCCACACAGATTTAATATAAAAATGTGATTAACATAAACTTGTGTGTGAATGAGAACTTAGTTTATTACTCCCATGCTGTGACAGCTGTTTTCTATAGGTGTGCTTCAAATGTGTGCACTCAGAAAACCATATATCAGACGTTTAAACTAATATGATTTAAAATGCATGATTACAAGCTGTAATGCAGCTCTATTCTAGAAAAGGGGGCAGGGAGCACCAGCTCATTTGCATTTAAAGAGACATGGACAAAAACAGCCTGTTTCGGCTTCCACTCAAAATAGGTATTTTCAAAATTATATAATAAATTATCTGTGGGGTATTTTGAGCTAAAACTTCACAGACACATTATGGGGACACAACACTTGAGACTTGTTTTACATATTGTAAAAAGGGGCATAATATGTCTCCTTTAAAATATCTCAGTTTTTGTTTTTCGAAGATGAACGGAATTCTTAAAGGGATCCCTTGGTATTAAGACTTGTATGGCTTAATATAACGTAAATGATGTCTCTTACTGAAAATGTAGTAGAAAACCCATCAAAGATATTATTTTAAAAAAATCACATCGTTTTATACATATTTTGGACTATGGGGGGGCGCCATTATTCTGATGACGTAAAATAGTTGCACTCGGTAAGCTACTAGCGCTAACTGATGCTATTTTTACCACAATACATCTCAAAATAGACAACTCGGAAAATAAAATACTGATATGATGACCACAGCTACTGAAAGAGCTTACAGGTGGCGGCGGATATAACTATAGGTTTAAACTAAATGCTGCACCATTGATATTTCCCCACAAGGAGTCTAAACGCCCCGGATATCGTGGGAAATCCGCGCTGAGGAACTCCTCTAGCGGCCGTGAGTCATAATAAGCGTTGGCATGTTTGCATCCTAACAGATGGCATCTAGCGTTTCTTGTCTCAGTCGTTTGTAAGCTCTTTCAGTAGATGTGGTCAACTGAAAGACTCAAAGGCATCGGGGCTAAAGTGGAGAGAAAAAAAGAAGCGGGTTTTTATGAAGTTTTATTCATCCACAGGCATCTTCCCATGCTTTTCTCCTCCTATTATCGCTAAGAAAGCAGTCTTACATTGCTTCTCTTGTTGCCCTTTGACTGAAAATGACATCCAAAAGCCACACAATGTGGTATCGTATCAGTATTTTATTTTTTGAGTTGTGTATTCTGAGTTGTGTTGCGGTAAAAAGCCAAAGACCATAGAAATAAGCGCCAGTAGCTCACCGAGTGCAACCATTTGACGTCATCGACGCAGAATGTACTGTGCACATAAAATAATGGCACCCCCCATAGTCCAAAAGCGATGTATATTTTTTTAAATAACATACATTTTCTTGGGTTTTCTATTACATATTTAAATAAGAGACATAATTTACGTTATATTAAGCTATACATGTCTTAATACCCGGGGATCCCTTTAAAGGATTTGGAACAACATGAAGGTGAGTACTTGATTACAGAATTTAGAATTTGTTATTATTTATTTTATTTTATTTTTTGGGTGAACTGTTAAATTAAATAGAACACAATGTTATATATTTATTTTCCCCAGCTTCTCAAAGCATCTATGTGTGTAGTTAGCAAAAGCAACCCAGTTGTTTTTGAAGGTAAAAAAAGTGGAATATTCTGCAATGGCCGAGTCAATCTCCTGATCTCAACCCGATTGACCATGCATTTCACTTGCTGAAGACAAAACTAAAGGCAGAAAGACCCAACGGCCCGGCACATCACAAAGGAGGAAAGCCAAAAAAAAAAAAATCCTGTCATTATTTACTCACCCTCCAGTAGTTCCAAACCTGTATGAATTTCTTTGTTCTGCCAAACACAAAGGAAGATATTTTGAAGAAAGTTTGTAACCAGGCTGTTTTGGGGCACCATTGACTTCCATAGTAGAAAAAAAAAAAAATACTATGGAAATACTATGTCAACGGTGACCCAGAACTGCTCTTCCCACATTCTTCAGAATATCAGGCTCCGGGGCGATCCTCAGCTCTGTCGCTCCTCTTGGCGATGGCTCATCAGTTGCTGTGGGTTCCGACTCTCCATCTGCGGTGGGCTTAGACTGAAGCCCGCGCAGCGGGTTGATGCTTGGCTGGGCTCTGAGTTGGGAGTGGGACTGGTGTATTTGTCCGCGATATCCATGTTTTCTTTGTAGTGGTCAGGTATTCTATCACGGTTTGCTGTAGTCGATGAACACACAAGAAGATGATGAACAAGGTTTAAAAGTCTTTAATTAATCCACACAACGATAAATCCAACATAGAGGAAGGTTAGTGACACACGTAGAAGAAAACATTAACAATACCTGACCAAAACTAACTTAACAGACCAAATAATTAACAAGACACAGCTGAAAATAATGATGAAAATCAAATCAATAACCATGACAACAAACACAATGGTGAAAACAGAGTCCAAAACGGTGCAAGGTGTGACAGTTACATCTATAATTACACTGTTGATTCTACCTCTATCCTTTAAACCTAACCAGACCACCAGACCTGTCCCTAAATTTACACATATACCACTTCAATAGCAGAATTAAGTGTTTAGAAATTTACTTTTCACTTTTACGCCAGATTGTTCCTCAGACCTCATCTTACACAAATTAACCAGCAGGGAATTACATTTTCATCAGTGTCCATCCCTGGCAGATGGCCGATGGCTGTCTTGGAGACAGGGTCTTCACTGCGGATCAGTCTCTGGGGCTCATCTAGGTGTCCGGGCTGTAGAGGTCATCTCTAGGTGCTGATCCACCATCTGATCTGGATACAGACTGGATCTGGATGGCTACAGTGACCTCGGAATAAGAAAGAAACAGACTAATATTAGCGTAGATGCCATTCTTCTAACAATGTAACAAGTACATCAGGTGTTTTGGGAAGTGTTCCCGGTTCCGGTTGACCTAATTAATGCAGCCTAACAATCCTTTAACAGATTTGAATTATAGAAATGCGATAGTGTATTATGTGTAAACCAGGTTAAAGAGATGGGTCTTTAATCTAGATTTAAACTGACAGAGTGTGTCTGCTTCCCGAACAGTGTTAGGTAGATTGTTCCAGAGTTTGGGCGCTAAATAGGAAAACGATCTCCCGCCCGCAGTTGATTTTGATATTCTAGATATTATCAAATGGTCAGAGTTTTGAGATCGCAGTGGACGTGAAGGACTATAATGCGATAAGAGCTCACTCAAATACTGAGGTGCCAAACCATTCAGGGCTTTAAGTCAAGTCAAGTCAAGTCACCTTTATTTATATAGCGCTTTTAACAATACAGATTGTGTCAAAGCACTTAACAGTTTCAAATTGGAGGATGGATTGTCAGTAATGTATAGAAATAAGATTAAACACTCAATTTTCAGTTAAGGCATTTCATTATTGAATTCAGAGATGTCATTGTCTAGCTCAGTTTACTTTAAATAGTATCTGCAAAATCAAATTGACGATAATCACTAGAAATTAAGTGTACATCATCTCCCAGCACCGATCCACCATCTGATCCGGACACGGACTGAGAAACAGAATAAGAAAGAAACAGACAAATATTAGCGTAGATTCCATTTTTCTTACGATGTAACGAGTACATCGTGTGCTATGGGGAGTGTTCCTGTTCCGGTTGATCTAATTAATGCAGCCTAACAATCCTTTAACCTATTTGAATAATGGAAGTGTATTAATGTTATGTGTAAGCCAGGTTAAAGAAATGTGTCTTTAATCTAGATTTAAACTGACAGAGTGTGTCTGCCTCCCGAACAGTGTTACTTAGATTGTTACAGAGTTTGGGTTCTAAATAGGAAAAGGATCTGCCTCCTGCTGTCGATTTTGATATTCTAGGCATTAGAGAATTTGAGAACGAATCAGAAGTGGAGGAATATAATGTAATAAGAGCTCGCTCAGGTACTAAGGAGCTAAACCATTCAGGGCTTTATAAGTAGTTAACAAGATTTAAAAATCTATACGATGCTTGATAGGGAGCCAGTGCAGTGTTGACAGAACAGGGCTAATGTGGTCATACTTCCTGGTTCTACTAAGAACTCTAGCTGCTGCATTTTGAACCAGCTGTAGTTTGTTGATCAAGCGTGCAGAACAACTACCCAATAAAGCATTACAATAGTCTAACCTTGAGGTCATAAACGCATGAATTAGCATTTCTGAATTTGACGTTGAGAGCATAGGTCGCAATTTAGTTATGTTTTTGAGATGGGAAAACGCAGTTTTACAGATGCTAGAAACATGGCTTTCAAATGAAAAATTGCTTTCAAACAGCACACCTAGGTTCCTAACTGATGAAGAAGAAATGACAGAGCAGCCGTCAAGTGTTAGATAATTAAGAATTTAGTAGTAAGATGTTACTCGTCATCCAGTTTTTTATATCGACTATGCATTCCGTTAGTTTCTCAATTTGGTGTGTTTCACCGGTCCACGAAGAAATATGGAGCTGAGTATCATCAGCATAACAGTGAAAGCTAACACCATGTCTCCTGATAATATCTTCCAAGGGTAACATGTAAAGCGTGAAAAGTAACGGCCCTAGTACTGAGCTTTGAGGTACTCCATACTGCATTTGTGATCGATATGATACCTCTTCATTCACTGCTACGAATTGATGGTGGTCAGATAAGTACGATTTGAACCATGCTAAGGCACTTCAACTAATGCCAACAAAGTGTTCTGGTCTATTCAAAAGAATGTTGTGGTCGATAGTGTCGAATGCAGCACTAAGATCCAGTAGCACTAATAAAGAGATATAACCACGATCAGATGAAAGAAGCAGGTCATTTGTAACTCTAATGAGAGCAGTCTCAGTACTATGATACGGTCTAAATCCTGACTGGAATTCCTCACATATACCATTTTTCTCTACGAAGGAATATAATTGTGAGGATACTACCTTTTCTAATATCTTTGACAGAAAATTCTTCCAATTGTCTATGAAACTATGTTATTCTGCGGGCACCACCAGAGTGGTGTTTTGAGCCGCGACTAGGCCGTCTCACACTCACCCAGTTGCCCTGCAGCTCTAACGGAATAGAACAATGTACAGGACTCCCTGAGCTAGTCGCATCCAAAGCAGTATCTACAGCCCTCACATTCTTACTGTCCTCAACTAAAGTTTGGATGCGTGTCTCTAATTCTGAAATCTTCTCTGTCAGCCTAACTATTTCCCTGCATTTATCACATGTGAATCCCTCGTCGCTGACAGAGAGAGATAAACTATACATGTGGCAAACAACAATAGCAGGAGAAGAAGCCATTACTCACCATGATTGAAGAATTATTCGCTACCACTGTTGTTTGATGAACTTGTGAAAAACGGAGCGAGAAAAAAGAAAACAATAATAGGCGAGAATAGAAACGCGAATGGAACCACGAGTGACAAGCTAACCGGCTAACGAATGCTAATGTGTTGCACTCGCGGTTTTAAAAAGCGAACGATCAAATTAGTTTGATAGATAATACCAGAAATATGGTGGGAATTAAGTTATATATTATCACTTTAAACAACAGAGAGTGAAAGTAAGATAGAGATTCATCAGAAAAGCGAAAACCTTCGCCGCTTCGCACCGCCACCTGACAAGCGAGTCTGTGACCGGCGCCTTGGGCTGCAGGACCGGATGGCTGCTTGCCAGAGTTGGATCAACTCTCCCCCCGTTGCTAGTCACGTGTCTATGTTATGATTATGTGCTTCTGTTGCTGAGGTGTTTTTTTTTTCCTGTTCTCACACTGTACTCCCGCAGGAGCATAGTCTGGGGGTTATATATTTTTTCTCCTCTCCCTTCCTCATGTTTATGCTGTATTATCTTCCAAAATTCCCTGTCTTCCTGTCCTGTCTACCCTCTTGTCATATTGTATGTATGTTTGTGTATGTATGGACAGGTTGATGGCTAATTTCGCTGGTACTTGTGACTAGTGATAATAAAGGGCTACTACTACTATCAGAAAAGCGAAGCTACACGGAGCTACAATTGCAAACCTCTCAGCAGCACGACAGACTTGTTAGCTAGATTAAGAAAAGACATTGAAGTCCAAAACCTTTGAAGACAGGATTATAGAGGTGGGTCTGTATTCATTAACCTGTGATGAATATAGATGATCTTCTAAAATGTGTTTTTCATTGACAAAAGAGGCAGCTGTTAAATTGACAAATTTATGAGATTATACGTTTGGTTTAAACACAGCATTTGTCAGCTGTAAACATAAAATGTACAGTAGTGTTTGAAGAGGGAAGCAGCTGTTTTGTCAGCCGGTGCTCACCATGTTGGGTGAAGATCCAGTTTGACCACCAGACCTTTCTAGGAGGAAGGAAGACTTTGTGAAATGTCATATCTTAGTGTTGTTGAATGTCACAAAACTGGACAGACCAACATGCAAATTTTTTTTTATTATTATTATTTTTTATTTAGTTAGTTACTATATTTAATTAAGCACAAAATATGAGGTCATATCAATCTTATTGCACGAGGTTATTTCACCTTCACATTCTTTCATGAGTTAAGTCATGTACCTCTGTGTAATTTTCTAGTGTCTCAAAACAGTACAGAATTAAGCACTCAGTAGAGTAGTGACAGTCATATTTAGCTGCAGTGTGTGTGTGTAGCCCATGGCATTTTGAGCAGTGCATATGGCTTGAATCCCTTCTTAAATATAAATATAACATTTAGCCTGTTTTATTGTCTGGCAGGTGAAAAATGGAACAGTCCATGTATTAAGGTGTTATTCGTGTAATTAACACAAATGTTACAAGTTCTACAGTAGTTTAATGATTTGAATTAGGGATCTGAAACAAAACCTGCAGCAAAGGAGTAATATTAATTGTGATGCTTGTCTTATCAAACACCATTTATAATGGGGAGAGGTGTTTTTTTTACATACTCTAATTAAAGGTTTTTGAGGTTCTGCTTTTACAAGAAAATGAAGGAAAAATGCAATGGATAGTGTACTGAAACACGGATTTGTGTATTGTTCTTTTTCTTGGTAAGCTTAATATATTGAATTGAAAGCGACAAAAGGCATAATGCCACGGTGCATTTCAACCCTCAGTTAGAAAGTTTACACTTTACATAGTCTCAGTTATCTCTTATGTTACTGTTTGACTTGACTTGCTCCGTTAACTCATTTGCAAAGAACAGCAAGAAAGTAGATACTCCAGGAATAACACAAGTGCACACACACACACACCCATTCAAAACACACCTGCCAGGTGACATATAATGCCTGGGTGCACTGGTGCGTATTGTCACATGATAACAGCTCCACCATTACTGGTGCACCTTTCTCCAGACTCCACCCCTTGTAAAGTCACATGGGACAAACTCCTACACAAGCACAAGGAGTGTCGGATATCACAGAGTTTGCTCTAGAATCAGGTGACTGTAGTGATTATTCATAATCGAAACTTGTTGGCTAGATTAAGAAAATACATTGAAGTCCAAAACCTTTGAAGACAGGAGGGACTGCATTTGAATTATAGAGGTGGGTCTGTATTCATTAACCTGTGATGAATGTAGATGATCTTCTAAAATGTGTTTTTTATGGACAAAAGAGACAGCTGTTAAATTGACAAATTTATGAGATTATACTTTTGGTTTAAACTCAGAATTTGTCAGCTGTAAACGTAAAATGTACAGTAGTGTTTGAAGAGGGAAGCAGCTGTTTTGTCTGCCGGTGCTCACCATGTTGGGTGAAGATCCAGTTTGACCACCAACCCCTCCTAGGAAGAAGGAAGTCTTTGTCAAATGTCATATCTTAGTGTTGTTGAATGTCACAAAACTGGACAGACCAACATGCAAAAAAAAATAAAAAATCTATTGTTTTAAGAATAAAGTTTAGATTTGTATTATTATTATCATTTTTTTCATTATTATTTAGTTAGCTACTATATTTAATTAAGCACAAAATATGAGGTCATATCAATTTATAAAGGTTATTTCACTTTCACAATCTTTCACTTGCCAAGTGCTAAAACACTTTTTCTTTTACTTTAATTATTACTGGTTTGTAAACCAAATGTCATAAACATATGGTTTAGAATTTCAAATTGTGTTGGCTGGATTGTTTTTGTGCATAGAATATTCAAGTTCATATTCCCATGTAAACTTTAATATTCAGATTGTTTAATAATCTTATAATTCACCCAATTATGAAAAACCTGTCAACATTTCCTTAACCATAATACTTTACCAAAAGCATATGACTATTAAGATTAAGATAATATATAAATAAGATATTTGAATCTTAAAATATTCTCTCATCTTTTTCCTCATACATTGAATGTTCACGAAACAAAAACTTTCGTGCATATAAAAAGATATAGTAAAAATAATAATCCATTTGAATCAAATGGTTTAATCCAAGTGTTCCAAAGAGACAACATTGCTGAGTAGATTTAATTTAGACTTTTATTCATGTATAAACACTGATCAATATACATGCATACAATATACATGCAATAAATATGGTAAAAATGGAAGCGTAACTGTACTTAATTAAAATATATAAACATATAATGTGATTGTGCCTCTTCAGAAGAGATTAAAGAGATTATTATTTTTACTATGTTTTATTGTAATTTTCGATGTTTGAAGTTTTTGCAAGAACTTTCAATGGAGGGACAGAAATCTGTCAGGTTTCATTCAAAATATCTTCATTTCTTTATTGTCTTATGGTTTTAAAGTGAAATGAGCATGGGTGACACAATGGCACAAATTTCAGATAAAATGACACAATTGTAAGAGTAAGTTTACAGTGTAATGACATATGTAATTGCATGCAGGTACTCCCAATGTAACAATTTTACAATATTAACATGTATGTACATAAATTTTGCATGTACATGTACTGTATATACATGAAACATTAAGTCCATTAATGGAAACACAAGCACTGTCTGGAGGAGTTATTTGGACAATCTCTGAGGAAAAAGAAAAAGTACAAAAGCTGCCACTGGACCAGTACCCTTTCAAAAGATATGTCTTTGTACATTATTTATCCCTAATCACTGGCAGCTGATGGCTTTTGTACTTTTGGGAGCGTAGGAATATTTGTTTTCTCCATCCTGGTTACTATTTGATGTATATGACATATACTGGTATTCAGGTTGTTGTGTTTTTGATGATTCAGTTTTTAGGTCTTTGCTGTGGTTATGTTAGTCATTGTTGAGGAAGTTTATCAAAGTGTACGATCAAAGGTCATTATTTGCAGCACAAAAGGAAATGTGTCATCTGATATGCAAAATATGCAGTATAATGTATTTTAGACATAAAGTAACCCAACATTTCCTTTTAAAAGTTGTGGTGGATCTGATTATCATTATCAATCAAATTATTATTTAATAATCATTCAGTCTGTTTACTAAATCAATACCCCCCCCCCCCCTCTCTCTTATTATTTTGTGAGGATATTTTTTTATTCACTGTTCATTATTTGCCAAATTGTAGACTTTCATTTTATGCTTTTCTTGGCCATTGCTTTAGACTGAGCAAGTAAGTGAGTGAGACTGGAAAGTATTTTCACTGCTTTGAAGCCAGGAAAGTCAGACATAAAATCACACAGAAAAAGTGCAGAGTACAAAATATTAGGACACTGCGTATATTAACAGCAGGACAAAACAATGGAAGGTAAATTTGGATGAATCACTTTCATGTTAATAAAATAATAATAACAACAACAACAAAAATTTTTGCATGCACATACTTGAAACTATGTTTATATAGTTTTACTATATGATGTATGTGTGTTTTAAATCTGTGTCGATATGTAGCGTTAGGTTTAGTCAAATGTTCAGTCGGAAGGTCTCACCTCTCAGGTCAAAGTCCTCTGTGTCTCATTGTTAATAACCACTGTCCTTGTTGGTCTGGCTATGTAATTCACCCAATGATGGCTTTAGCTTGTGCTATGTGTGCAAGCAGCAGCTAAACTTAATGAAACAGTGAGGATTGGTAAATTGGGATTTGTACTAAAGTCTAAAGGACACTGGCTCTCCAGCACTAGGGTTAAAGAACTTTGTAATACAGTAATACATACATTTGTAATACATCTTTACAAATGCATTGTTTATCTTAAAAAAAAAAATGCTATTATGCAGTTATTTAAACATAAAAACTAAAAATCAAGTACATTAAGTACCAAATCAATTAAGTACCTTTAAAAAAAAATTATAATAATCTGTCAAATTGGCAAAATATATATATTTTTTTGAAAAAAAAATCGGAATAGAATCCCTTTCAATTAATTGGAATTGGAATTTTAGTTGAATTGGCTACACTCTACTGAAAGTTGAATTGGAATGTTAAGAAGAGTAATTTACTGAACTGTAATTCAAATAAATTTGAATTTGAAAAACAGTTAATGCATCCTGGGTGTTCTTCTACCCTGGTCAGCAAAACCCTCTGTACTTAGGTCCTATTACCCTTCAGATATCAAGGCTTTTCAAACTTCTGTTCAGAACTTTTAAACAAGGCTTTCTCAACATATAGCGACAAATTTTGTTGTTCTTGGTGTTCTGTTTGCAACCTCAGTTCTATTTAAAATTCAGGAATAAAACTGAAATTTAAACATCAATGGCTTCAGACACTTGTTTCAGAGACTTCAGACAGATGTTTTCATTTAGCAACAGAAACACTTTTTTCAGTACTTCACTGCTTTATACCACCAGTATATACAATAATAACAGAATGTGCCAGTTGACAAGTCTCAAATCGCTCTTACTGTACTTTGATGGCATATGTCACAGTGATGTGTTGCTGGCGCCATCTCATCTCAGTGCATTACACTGTTTCAAGTCAGAAAAAAATTGGTCTTTGCAGTAACACATGAAGTCAAACACACCTATAGGCTACATATATCAGAGCATTTGGTGGTGCTAACATGTTAGAAAGCAGTACTAAAGACTTGATGTGTTTCGTGACATCAACTGTGCTTCGCCTTACCTATTGGTGAGATTTATGGCTTGCAGTCATAGGTAAAGTTGAAAACGCTCTTCTTACTGAAGTAACCTTGGCTCCCTGAGATAAGGGACGAGCGTTGGATTGATATGTTTATGGGGAAACTCCTGTTTACTCTCATACTGAAGTCTGATTTGTTCACGCTCGTGTAGCTGCATTTTGTCAGAATTTTTCAAATGATAGCGAACCATCATCAACTCACATGAAGCCTTATAGCACGGCAGCCTATGCAACGCTGGTTCACTTATCGCAGGGAACCAAGGTTATTTTAGAAACCTGGTCTCTCACATTGATACGCTTATGGGGAACACATTCAATAGTGTCATGCTATAAGCAAGTGTAGAGAAGCCATCCTGGCAGCTGCACAAATGTCACCTATAACATCTGGCTCTAACATCTGTGGTCATGAAGTCATTTGAAAAACTGGTTTTGGCTTATCTGAAGGACATAACTGGACCCCCTGCAGTTTGCCTACAGAGCAAACAAGTCTGTGGATGATGCAGTCAACATGGGAATGCACTACATGCTGCAGCATTTGGACAGACCAGGGACTTATGTGAGGATCCTGTTTGTGGACTTCAGCTTGGCCTTTAAAACTAACATTCCAGACCTCCTCCTGCCCAAACTAACTCAGCTCTTCGTCCCCACCTCCATCTGTCAGTGGATCAACAGCTTCCTGACAGACAGGCAGCAGCTAGTGAGGCTGGGAAAATACACATCCAGCACCCGCACCATCAGCACTGGAGCTCCTCAGGGCTGCGTTCTCTCCCCACTGCTCTTCTCCCTCTACACCAACGACTGCACATCTAAAGACCCCTCTGTCAAGCTCCTGAAGTTTGCAAACGACACCACACTGATTGGCCTCATTCAGGACGGTGACGAGTCTGCTTACAGACAGGAAGTTAAGGAGCTGGCTGTCTGGTGCAGTCTTAACAACCTGGAGCTCAACACGCTCAAAACTGTGGAGATGATCGTGGACTTCAGGAGAAACCCCCCTGCTCTCCCCCCACTCACCATCATGAACAGCACTGTGACTGCAGTGGAGTCATTCAGATTCCTGGGCACCACAATTTCTCAGGACCTGAAGTGGGACATTCACACTGACTCTATTGTGAAAAAGGCCCAGCAGAGGTTGTACTTCCTTCGCCAGCTGAGGAAGTTCAACCTGCCACAGGAGCTGCTGAAACAGTTCTACTCTGCCATCATTGAATCCGTCCTCTGCACTTCAATAACTGTCTGGTTCAGCTCAGCTACCAAATCTGACCTCAGAAGACTACAGAGGGTAGTCCGGACTGCTGTGCGAATCATTGGTACAACCCTTCCCACTCTACAAGAACTGTACTTATCCAGAGTGAGCAAAAGGGCTGGTAAAATCACTCTGGACCCCTCACACCCAGCACACAACCTCTTTGAACTGTTGCCGTCTGGTCAACGCTACAGAGCTCTGTGCACCAGAACGACCAGACACAGAAACAGTTTCTACCCTCAGGCAATTCATCTCATGAACACTTGAACTCTTAACAATAAACATGAAACACACAACACTATCATACGTTTTATTTTTATTTTACATACATACTTATTCAAATTTGCACCTAATATACCTGTACATACCGAATTGGCTATTTTGTATATTGTGTTTGTGCTATTTGGCACATTGTCCATTTTTGTATATTTGAACATTATTTTATTCTTATTTTTTCGCACTGTGGAGCTACCGTCACTAAAACAAATTCCTCGTATGTGCAAACATACCTGGCAATAAAGCTCATTCTGATTCTGATTCTTTAAAAACTCGACTGGACCATGCCCAGGAGAAGGCTATTCCTCTGCTGGAGTGAGCCCTTACTCCAACAGAATACTGTAAGCCCACTGAGGTGTAAGCCAGGGCTACAGTGTCAAATATTCAGCGGGATAGTCTCTGCTTCATAACTGGGAGACCTTTATAGCGGCCTCTGAAGCACACTAGAGCTGCTCTGAATGCCAGAAGTGGCTAGAGCAAAGTAAATTAGGACCCTGCTCATTCATTTGGTTAGGAAGAGCTAGAAGGCTGATGACTTGTGCTCTGGACGGATTGGGGAGCACTTTAGACAGATAGACATTTCTTGGTTTTAAGACAACTTTACAGTCATTAGGCCCAAACTCATGGTATGAACTGATAGTGCTTGTAAACTGCCCATTTGCTTGACCGATGGTAAAGCCAAAAGTAGGGTGTCTTGAGCAATAGGGACCATAATTCAGTCACCTAGAGCAGCTCAAAAAGATGATGACTGTTGATAAGTCCCATTTCGGTACAGAATTAGGACAAGGTAGATTCAGTCTCCAAGCTCCCCTCAAGAACTTAACAAGGTAATTTTTTCAGACTGACTGGGCAGGCACGAGAGCATGATTGACTATGATGGCTGTCACATACTCTTTCTTATCCAGCAGCTCTTGCAGAAAGGTTAGCATGGATGACACATCACAGAGAGGATGGTTCCTCGTTCCATGCTGCATACTAGTTAGAAAAGACTAACCACTCGATAGTATAGAGGCATCTCTAGCCTCTCGTAACCCTCATAGGAGGGGCTGTAGCCTCCAAAATAGTGTTAGTCACCCTCGCACAGAGCTGCAAAGACTCCCGTCAAGAGGCCAAAAATGAAGGCTCTACAGCTCGGGCCAAGCTGCCAGATCATGCCCCTTGCTTGAGAGAGGAGGTCCTCTCCTTGTCCACTCCTTGGTTCAGTCTGCCTGGCACGTGAACCTCCCTCAATGAGAGTAAGTTGCACTGTGCCCATAAGAGGAGGCGTCTTGCCATCCTGTAAAGGGAGTGTGTCCAAGTGGACCAGGAACATGGTGCCCTCTTAAGGCAGGTAGGAAGGTTTTTAGGGCTAGAAAATACGTCATCATCTCAAAGAAGTTGATGTGAGGCCATTGCTCCAGGCTGGACCAAGAGCCTTGTACAGTCCTCGTACAGTTGGATGCATCTGTCGTGACCACCTTCCTTCTGTAATTAGTTCCAATGGGAAGCCTGTCTGAAACAGGAGAGGAGCCTTCCAAAGAGGTACAGCAGTGGGTCACCTTGAGGCAAAGATGTCCCAGGCACAGTGGAGGGGCCACATGTGAAGCAGGCCCAACAGAAGATGACATCATCCTCTGGAGAACTGGAGAACATGATTAAATCTGAATCATGGCGCAACCCGCTGAATTGTCAGTGTAATCCAGGGCCGCATCTGGGTCGAGTCGATAACTGTCTGCAGGAAGATGACTGGGAGCTCTTGACTAAATTGATTTTCATCCCAAGTGTGCTCAAGGTGGCTGAATATTAGCGACCTGTAAGCGAGAAGTTCGAGCTTCGATCTGGCTAACACAAGCCAATCATTGTGGCGATTCATAATGCGGATACCCATCTGCCTCAGAGAGGAAAGAGATCCACGCACTTCATAAAAGTGCGCAGGGCTGGAGACAGTCCAAAGGGCAGGACTGTATATTGATAAGCCATCCCCTCGAATGCAAATCTCAAGAACGGTCTGTGATGTGGGGCTATCTGGATGTGAATGAAAGCGTCTTCTAGATCCACTGATGAAAACCATTCCCCAGTTTTTACCTGTGCAGGAATATGTTTCAAAGTCAAAATCCTGAACTGGCATTTCATCACTGCACATCTCAGGTGTCTGAGATCGAGGATGAGCCTGCCATCTTTCTTGGATATGAGGAAGTAACGGCTGTAAAAGCCTGACTCACAGTTTGCTAAGGGAACCATCTCTGTGGCCCCTTTTGCCAGCAGACATTGCACTTCGGCCCGGAGAACAGAATCGTTGTCCCTTACCATAGTTTGAATAATACCTCTGAAGCGAGGAGGACTGCGAGCAAACTGGAGCAAGTAACCCCATTCTAAAGTCTACAGAATCCAACTTGACATGCCTGGGATGGCTTTCCAAGTCTGGAGCCGGGTGGCTAGTGATCTGAGTCTTTTGAGTGGCAGGTCACCGCATAGAGGCGGGGGAACTGACATTTTGCGTTAATGAGAAAATAAGTGCTCTTTTGAGTATGTGGGTCCACTATCACAGCAGTAATTTGCTTGGGCGCGTACTGAACAGGAAGGGCGGGAACAGCTAGAACAATGCTTCTACTGTATCACCCAGAGCTAAGCAGGGGAATGGAGAGTGAGGCGAGACTTCTTTGAGGGCAGTCTGGTCTCGCTGGGACCAGACCCTCTCCTCTTCCTCTCTGTGATGAGATCAGGGTCCAACATCCCTCTCGGGCGGTGTCCCGGGCGCTTAGGAAATGGATAGCATTTAGCTATCCGAGGGTACTGTACGAGCCCAAGCTCAGACTTCGCAGGCTGCTGGGAGGATGGAGCTTTCTAGTGACTTGAACCAGCCGCTGAGCTAGAACACTTTGGCTGCGATGACTTCTGTGCTGCCATGAAGTGCTCAGCAAAACCGTCCACGGCACGGCTGAATAATCCCATGGGGGACACAGGGGAGTTGAGGAAGGTGACCTTGTCAGTGTCCTTGATCTCTGTTAAGTTCAACCAAAGGTGGCGCTCCAGCACCACCAGGTTGGCCATGGCCTTGCCACTCGCCATTAGCTGCAGGTAAGGGGCGATAATCCTTATGTATGCCATATACTGTGAATCGAGGCGCTGCGGGGAAAATTAAGCACGCAGGACCTGTGCCACACGAGCCACACTCACAACGCAACATTTGAAACAATGGAAAGCACGGAAATTTGCTCTTAGGAAATCCTCTTTGAGATCACTGGATGGCCATATGGGAAGCACTTATGAGCGGTATCCTTCCACTTCCAGGGCTCTTCGATGGCGAGTAGCAGGCTTTGGGGGATGGACAGGAGGACATACAATGTATCTTGAGATGCAGTTGAGATGTAGTGTAATATTCCTGTTGTCTACAACAATCAGCTTAACATTTTGAGCTTGGCTTTGCTTCAGTAGTCCTCTGTCATTGAGCATCAGTGCACCGAGGGAAATGTGGGAAATCATTCAACAAGACACTAACAGTACATGAGTATTTTCTTGTCATTGAGTGTACAGTTGTCACGCCCCTGGACTGTTTTTGTTGTGTTTTCCCTCCCCATGTGCTCCATGACCCAGTTCCCTGTCTATTTATGTAATTTGTCACACATGTTCCTCCCAATTACCTAATGTATTTAAGTCCTGGTCCTTGCATTCTGTCTCTGTCGGGACAGAAGACCCGACTTAAACTGTTACCTCCGTTTGTACCCTCTGTTTTTTGTTTCCATTTTTTCCACAGTGTTTTGTTTCCGTAGTGTTTACCTTATGGATTCCCTCCATCACCCGGAATTCCTCCTCCTCCTGCTGGAGCAGGGGGAGCAATCGCTCGACCATCAGCTATCTGGACAATAGAGCGTCGTCGTCCGAGAACGGTCCTCGAGAGGATTTTGCCATGTTTGTGGAGTGAATTCTGGCGATCCACTCCAGACCCAGAGCCCAGCCCACCAACTCCCCGCGGTGTGGAGCATCAGCCCGAGCCCACCAATGACGGAGAGCCAATTCCCGCCGCGATCTGTGAGCCAGTGTTACGTCGAGCGACTGAGCGGAGGATCACCCCGGAGGAAGAGCTGATTCCTTCAGACTAGGTGCGAGAGCCGGCGACCATGCCAGCCATGAGGGAGCAAGCCGTGGACGGTGTGAGCGCGGAGTGGAGCTCTGCCCACTGCACCACGGCTGAGCTGATTGTACATCTGAGGCTGCTGGACTTAGCCTGGAGTCCCCTGGAGTCGGTGGCCATTCCTCCTCCATGGCTTCTCCATACGTCGGCTCCACCGTGGGCCACCGTTATGGGTGTGGCCTGGGTCCTGCCATGCTCCTCCTGTTCCGGCTCCCTCCTATCTCCTCCCTGGTTCCACCCTCCTTCATCACCACCCTGGACTCTGTCTGCCCGCTCTCCCCTCTCCGGTGGAAATGTGATGGTGCGGAATGTGCCTTCTGGGAGGGGGGAGTAATGTCACGCCACTGGACTGTTTTTGTTGTGTTTTCCCTCCCCATGTGCTCCATGACCTAGTTCCCTGTCTAATTATGTCATTTGTCACACCTGTGTTCCTCCCAATTACCTCATGTATTTAAGTCCTGGTCCTTACATTCTGTCTCTGTCGGGTCTTAAACGGCAAACTCCATGTCCTACTTGTGTGTTCCTGCCTGTCCTGTATTCCAGTGGTTAATTATTAAACACTGTTTATCGATATCTCCTGTGTTTCCTTGTTCCTTCGCTCCTCACAGTAGCCATAAGTGTGACAACAGGACAATGGCTGTACACTTGTTATTTGAATGAATGCACCAGATGATGTCTACTAAGGTTTTAGACATGACTAATGGTTGTTCCCTCAAAAAGTGCACTATATAATGTGGGGTGACACATCTGGGGAATTTTACATTCAGGCAGGTCAGCTGCATACTGAAGTTCGGTTTTAATGAAAACATTGAGCTGTGTTCTTAGAGCAAGAGTGTCATGGGGCAAGTTGTCACACATTTTAAATATTAAAACACTGTTTATTCATTAGAACATTTTTAGGCCAAATTATTAATTAGAATGTTTGTTGTACACAACAATAGTTTTAAATTTCTAAACATTACCTTTTACATGTTTGCTGTTCCATTAACTGTTTTGTGTTTCATATTTGATTTTCTGTTTGGCAGAGATGGATGTGGGGCCATTTAGCAGGAAACAGTGGGCGTCACAGTCTTTACGGATCACAGCCAAAGAGCTCTCATTGGTTGGGAGCCGTGGCAAGAAAAATGCCATCACTGAGCGCTTTTCCAAGTAAGTGATATTCACTTTTTCTCTTCATATTATCAGTGCTTATCACATGGCTATGGGGAATACTTCAAGAAAAAAAAGTTGTCTTTATTTGTAAAGATTATCTTGATGGTCATGTAGGAATAATGCACTTTTGCTGGTCACACAGCTTATTTTCTGCAATAATCAAAAAGCCACTGGAAAATCCTTTTAACTTTTTGTTGAACCAGGCGGATGCTAATTAAAAAGAGGCACAAGAGACATAATAGAACGACAACCTGGGTTGCTTAGTAGGATTGTTATTCATTAGCAATATAATGGAAATGGTCCAACCAGTTTAAAAATGGTCATTACATTAAAATATCAACACAACCACAGAAGTGGATTTTATATTAAAATGTATTTTAAGGAATTAATTGAATTGTTGTCAAAAATGGTTCAAGGGAGTCAGCCCAAGCATGATTTTAATACAATATGAAGCTTACATAAATTGTGTTTAAAATAACAGCCAAAGGACTGGGGCATGGTTAAAATAGACAGACTACATATTTTATTTATAAATGTACGATTTATTCATTTTATTATTTTGGATTTAATACATTAAACTGACTTCACTTCACCAATCACTTCAACAATGGCTGTTATTTCTTTAAAAATAAAATGTTCATGGTGCGTCAGCTGCCGAACCAGATGTAAAACAAGCATCTGAAAGGATAGCTTTGTAGATGCTTTTCATAATTTTGTCCACCAGATGGCCAGAAAGTAAACTGTCCTGAAAAACTTCAAGTGGTGAAATGTTTTAACCATATAGTGTAGAGGAAAGCTTTGCTTCTTCACAAAGCTTTTATTTGCCATCACTAGAGAACACAGCTGGAAAAATAAATCTCTGCGTTGTGTTGAGGTGAGGAGTAAATGAGGACACCAAAATCGTTGAGTCAAACAGAGCAGCTTCCTTTTTCCACACAGTCACTCTCACTGCAGAACAGAATGAAAATAGAACTGTGTTCATTTCAAATAAGCTCAAAATTACAATACATAATGAATTATAATAGGAAATAATGAAGTTGAGACTGCAACTAACTTAATAGTAAGCGCATCGTTCACAAACTCACTAAAACACAGGAAAGATAGACTACAGCATATGACAGACAAAGATAAATGCTGGATGTAATCAAAATAGGGCGAATTAGACCATAAAATACACAAGTAGGCCTTAAACATAATATAATACACATGAAAATATGCTCAGCCACATGGAACATAGGAAATGTGCAATAATATCAGAAATACACAACAACCTATCAAAAATAATGTCTGATACGCATAAACCAACCTCTCATCAACAATATATTTCTTCTAATAACATGGATGGCTACTATAATTAGATACATTTTAATGGATATAGTGGAGCAACAGGATAACCCTCCTTACCTTTCACAATGGAAATAGAACTGTGGATGAAAAGAAGGGCTCACTCCCCTAATAAGAAACAACACACAGCTCCCCCCAAAGGATGGGAGAACCCATTACATCTTCACTAAATAAATATATATATATATATATATATATATTCAGTTTATAGTAAAAAACAGTTCATCTACAACACTGGTTTGCTGACACGATCTTTATGGCCTTCAAGTGAAAGCTGAAAGAAAGGAAATATGAAAATGCTTGCTGCTAGTGCCAGTAGGGGGCAGCAATTTACCATATACATTTGGACCAACATTCATTATTTTTTTCTATCTTTTTCTTTTCAGCTCAGGGCCATAAGCTTTGAACAACTAAGCAATGTTAATAATCTGTTCCATTAAATGTATTGTTTTTTAATTAACTTATGTATTGATATCAACATCACTATATGTTTTTTTTGAGCTGTAACCAATCGATGTACCCTGAGAAGGCTGTAATGAACTTCCACTTTCTCTTTTTCTCAAATGTGTATATCTTTACCGTAAGTCAGTGTAATCAAAGTGTTTTTTAAAGAGGTTTACAGGTTTCCCACATCTGATACTGATCAGACAAATAGTTAAAAAAAAAAAAAACTCAAGTGATGTCAGACGGTTATGGATACTAAACAGAGCATTGTTTTGATTGAGCAATATTGTTTATACTTTTCAGGAAAATACTTTTATTTGTTTGTGTATATTAAAGAGAAAAAATGTATTCTAATGTCAATCAAAAATGTTTAGCTCGATTGTGATTATGATACTTCACATTTAATCATACCTTTTTTTTTTTCCTTTTTTTTTTTCAGATATCAGAAAGCTGCCGAGGAGGCAAGTGCAGAGAAGAAAAAATCTGTAAGTTTGACTGGTTTTACTATCATTTAATGTAATGGAAACTATTTGAAAAACTGCACTCTTCTTTACCCCATACAGTCTCTAGGTTATATTTTGTTATATAAAAAAGAGAATAAATTCATTAACATTTCTATGTTTGTGTTTTACAAGACATGACATGAGGGTTGAGTAAATTATATCAAATTTTTAGTTTTTTGTGCAAACTAATTCTTTGCACGTTTACTTTTAAAACATCAAAATCAGTGCAAGACGTTATCTGGTTCAGTTCCTTCAGAAGGTTAGTCAATGTAATGATAGGTGGTTTACTGTTAACTCCCAGTAGTAAGTCATTAAAACACATCAGTTTAAATGCAGTCTTTATGTCCTGATTGAAATGCTTTTATTTAGTTTGTCTTCTTGAATTTTACAACCTCATGTATCCTCATGAAATAGACAGGAAAGAGTTAAATTTAATCACATGCATCATTTCCTGTATGCAGGTTTCACTGCAGGCGCCTTTTAATCATCTCCCACCCCTCCATCTCACAAGCTTTCCCCCCCTTTCCTTTCACTTCTCTTCTCTTTTTCCTTCCTTCATGTGGGCTGTTCAGTTGGGCTGGACTAGTTCTTACAAGTTTCTTGCCTGCTGCACATCTGTTAGAGCTTTATCACTGATGTCCAGCGCCCAAAGAGCTCGGAGAAAGCAGAGCTGAGAAAAGACATAAAGAGCGCCCTGTCCATCCAGGTCTTTCCTCTCATCTCCTACGACTTCTCTTTCTGGCATCTTGTTTCAGCATGGTTTCACAATGACTGTTGCATGAATGCAGTCCTCTATCTATTGAGCCTGTATCGACTTGGAGTAGTGAGATATTATGCAAAAGATAACAGACATTTTATGTTTGAATTGTCTATTGGACAGTTGTAACTCTTTTAAACACATCAGTATTGGTATTCTGTTCGACATGATGTCAGTGATGTAATGCACTTTGAAATAAACAAAAGCAAAAATAACAAAAAGTTGATTCATGGATTTGTGTACTACAGTATGTAACAACGTTTGGTGGTTTAATGAAATAATAGTGTTTTGGGGCAGTGTGTCATTTGTGTTATTTGGTGAGTGTTCTAGTAGTTGACTGTGTTTATGTGGAGATGTTTTAAACAGCTGTTCTGAGTTTTCCTGGACTGTTGTAGTTGCTTCGTGTGGAGGTATTGTCCCATGTCTCGTCATGTTCAAATGTTTGCCTGTTGACGTGGAGTTTAATTACATTGACACTTCTGTTCCGAACAAAATATCCTAAAATATTAGCATTCAGTCATTTTAGTGCTTTAAGTAACACTTTGTCAATACCCTAGCAACCACATAGCAACACCCTAACACTGTGACAAGCCCCACTTATTTTTTTATAGAACATGTAAAGTAGTTGGAATTCACCACAGGTGTTTTTTTGTTTGTTTGTTTGTTTTTAACTGTATGCTGTAATTGATCTCTACATGACAATAATTCTCACTCTTTCTCAGTCTGTTGACAGTGCGCCTCTGTCCCTGCGATCAGGAAACCTGAGTGTACTGAAGAAACGCTGGGAACAGACACATCAGGACAAATCTGCTCCTCAGCTGAGTGTGAAACCTGTGAGCCTGACGGCTCGGTCTGCTTCCTGCAAACCCAGCAATCCTCCAGAACCACCTGCTTCCTCCAGCAAGCTCATGCGACAGCCCAGCCTGACTCAAGAGTCAACCTCCCATGAAAGACCTGCAAAAATAAAGGCAGCCATGGAGACTAAACAAAAGAAGTGTGTAAAAGAGGAGGCAGAAAGTACGACTACATCCGATCAATGTTCCCCGGAGGAGAAACCAACCCTGCCCCTCAAAAACCTCAAAATGATGTATGAAAAGGGCAAAAGCAAGGTGAGATAGTCACATATGAATTTTATTAGGCTACCTCTTTCTGCACTATATTTTACTTCCTTTCTAACTTTTTTTTTTTTTCTAAACAAAAAAACAAGTATCCGTAATCTAGTATTGAATCCCGACAATTGAATTTAAAATTTATTTGAAAATTCTGATTTCAAATGAATGTAACATGGAAAAACAAATCTCACTCCCAGAAGTACAATAACTAAGTACAAATAGCATATATTTTTTAGCGATAGATACTATTTGCACTAAGTGTAAATAGCGATGGATGCTATTTACACCAAGTGAAAATAGCAGTATTTTTTAGCTATAAAAATAAAATGCAAATAGCTATAGATTGTGTTTACACTGTTAAAATAGAAAGATTTTCTGCTATTTATACTACGTTTTGCAAATAGTGGCAATTATCTGCACCTCAGTACTGCAGTACATTATAAAACAGTACGCAATAATAACGTATTGAGTGTAAATTATAGTTTTAATTCAAATTATTAAATGGATGCCACCTTATTGGGACAATAAAGCCCTCCTTACACCTACCCGATACTCTTATTTTCAACTTTTTGATTATTTCCTTCATTTTTATTTAAAATAAATGCCTTTCTGATGCAATATGAGAATTGAAAAGGGAGAAAAAAAAGTTCTGCAAAAGGCCAGCTCGAACTCGGGTCGATCGCGTCAGAAAGCATATATCTTACCCACCTGCACCACTGAATCTGATACTGAAGTGGCGTCCTTTTTTAGTGTTGACTAACTCAATCACACGTTAGTGGGCGGAGTTAGTGTAAATAGCCTATGCCAATAAAACGGGCTATTTGCACTTAGTGTAAACGGAGTGTAAATGTGTTGCTTTATACAGGTGCAGAATAAATTGGTATAACTTCTGTCTTATCTTACCTTACCAACTTACCTGTACATAAAAACCTGATATAGACATGTGTCCAATGGATAGGTTTCTGGGCTTTACCTGCTTTCACTGAGTGCCCATCCCCCTTTGTCAGAGGCCTGGCATGTGCTCACATTCCTACTTGATTCCTTGGGCTCTTTTGGAAAGTCTCATTGCATGGTAATGTTGAGAAAGCAATCTGCACTCAGAAACAGTCACTGAATCTAACATTGTCTTCACGATAAGCTTCAGTTATTATATACTCGAAGCACAGCAATTTTACTTTTGAGTATTTTTAATTTTCACTATTTTAATATTCTCATTGCTGATTTAATTTTTTTAGCATTGAAAGGCAGTTGTTAGATGCAGTTTCATTGTGAACATTTGGCAGGGGCAGGGGGTGAAAACTAAGGAAAAAAACATATTATAAATATTTGAAATATTATTAGTTTTGTTTTTGTCAAAGTCTTACTTTGTCAGGCCAGAAAATAAATTATATTCTACCAAGAAAGAAAAAGCAAAAAAAAGGAAAAAAGTGAAGAATCTGTTTAGCACACAATATTAAATCCAAAAACATAGCAAAATCAGACCTGTATTTAAAAAATGTATATATAAGTAATATCTAGAAACCTCCGATACAAATACAGTGAAAAAAAAAAATATCCCCTGCTGATTTTGTGCGTTTTTGCCATGACAAAGAAATAATCAGTCTATAATTTTAATGGTAGGTTTATTTGAACAGTGAGAGAATGGGCTACGAGACCATCGCCAAGCAGCTTGGTGAGAAGGTGACAACAGTTGGTGCGATTATTCGCAAATGGAAGAAACACAAAATAACTGTCAATCTCCCTCAGACTACGGCTCCATGTAAGATCTCACCTCGTGGATTTTCAATGATCACGAGAAAGGAGAGGATTCAGCCCAGAACTACAATATCTGTATCTGTAATGAAAAGATCATTTGTCCTGTGCAGTGGTCTTTCATTCAATCTCATTCAAATCTACTTTCTCTTGGTGTGTGTGTGTTGTTTTAAGCCTTTTTAAGCTTCTTTCTTTTCCCATTTGCTGCTGGCAGATTCACACTTTGCTGAAACCATCGTTGATAATGGAGAGAGAACTTTTTCCTTACTTTCTTTGACCATTAATGAGGTACTTTAACCAAAAATGCTGTCATTCACTCACCCTCATGTCGTTCCAAACCTGTAAGACCTTTGTTCATTTTCAGAGCACAAAATTAAAATATTTTTTATTAAATCAGAGAGCTTTCTGATCCTGCAGCGCAACTACGACATTCAAGGCCCAGAAAGTTAACAAGGACATCGTTAAAATAGTCCATGTGACATCAGTGGTTCAACCATAATTTTATGAAGCTACGAGAATACTTTTTGTTTGCAAAAAAACTAAAATAGCGACTTTATTCAACAATTCCTTCTCTTTCGTGTCAGTCTTCGATGCACATCCACGAGACTACCACGGCACAAAAGCTCTCGGATTTCATCAAATATATCTTAATTTGTGTCCCAAAGATGAACAAAGGTCCTATGGGTTTGGAACAACATGAGGGTGAGTAATTAATGACAGAATTTTCATTTTTGGGTGAACTAACCCTTTAATACACCTCTTTGGAACTGAGAGGTATGTATTTGTACAACATCAGAGATCAAAGCTTAGGTTTGCAATAGCAAATAAAATATGAAGTGAAATTAAATGGCCAGATCAGATTCTTGAAGCGAATTCTCGACTCTTCTCCAGTCTGTATCCTGTTCATATCATAAAAGTTCAATAAACAGTTAAAGAAATTTTACGGTAATGAGAATGATTTTTGGTGTTATGTTTTATGTGAATGAAACTTTAACAGCAAAATTATTATTGTTTTTTTAAAAGACCCTGTCATGTTCTGCATGTTTCATGAGATTCACCCAGGGAGATTCATCTCCTTATTTGTATTTATTAATGTGGTCTATTATCTTAGTTAGCTATAGGTGGAGTTTGTTACTATGGCTCTGAGTCATGTTCTTTAAAATTCCCCAAACCAAAGGGGTGTGATGCAGACACAAGTAAGTCTATTGTTCCATTACAGTGAGGCAGTTGTTTGAGTTGTGTCTTGCCTCCCAAATGCTGCCTGAAAAGACAAAGGAAAAAAGTCCTGAGGATGAGGGGACAGAAATTTTACCCCACTGGTCACAAGATTTAAACATTATGGCTCGGTTTCACAAACGGGGCTTAGCTTAAACTAGGACTAGGCCTTAGTTAAATTAAGATATTTAAGCAACTTTTATAAAAATGCCTTAAAATAAAACAGTGCAGGTGTGCATCTTGACACAGAACAATGACACTGACATATTTTATGATATGTCAGAGCAAGATATTTTCAGTTGAGACAGCTCAAACATGCATTTCAGTCTGGGACTAGCTTAAGCCTTGTCTGTGAACCCGGGGATAAATATGTTAATGTAAGACTAGTGTAATAAAATTGCTTCCTTATCTGTGCAAACCCAGTAACTAATAAAATACAATAAAAAACAAAACAAAACAAAAAACAAGCACTTTAACAAAAAAATGTGAGCTACACATTTCTGCTTTTAAACACATTTTACCCAAATATGACAAATGTAGATGCAAGCTCCCTGGACAGTTGCCTTATAAAATGCTATAATTAAGCTTATAATAGCTATTATTAAGCATTTCAGCAACTTATAATGGCACATCTCACATAAATCACACAAAAAAGTGCATTTTAAATATATTCAACCAGACCTACATCTGTCAGGGCATTAGCAGTTCTTGTGTCTGTGTTTACATACTTGTGTCCAGTATGTTTTTTTAGCACTAGACCCTAGAGTGTTAGTAGAGTATTAGTGGACTGGTAGGGTTAGGGTTAGAATAAGTTGACATGTACTTGCAAAGTTACTAACAGTCAGTAGAGTGTCTGTTGGGAGACCATCACAGTAAAGAGTTAGCAGATATGAAGCAAACAGTCTACTAATACTCTAATGAGAGTTAGTTAACATGTAGTTGCAACATTACTTAGTGTCAACAGAATGTTCAAAAGGGACCATCAAAAGTGCATGCTGTCATGCTCACCTTGGTACACGCAAAACGTGTTATACCACACTCAGTTATAGTATTCCCCATCTGTTTGCTTCATGCTTGTGTTGTATGCTGTTGATGATGTCATGCCACTGGTATGCACATACTCTTTAAACCCCACCAGATATGTGGAGGACAACAAAACCTTCCACAGTCTACACACCATTTGTTTCTCCGTCTGTCTCCTTGCCTTTTTCCCTAACTGATGTAACCTGGTTTATTTAAGCATGTTCATTTTCTAAATGTAGCCATTCCTGAATTTTAAATTTCAGACATAATGTTATTTTGAAATTACTCAGAGAATACATTTTGAAACATTTTGAAGAGTGTATTGTTCTTCAGAGGTGGTCTTCGTAGGACCATCTTATGAAGAAACAGACTAATATTAGCATAGATGCCATTCTTCATTCCATGTAACAAGTACATTGTGTGTTATGGGAAGTGTTACCAGTTCCGGTTGACCTAATTAATGCAGCCTAACAATCCTTTAACGGATTTGAATTATAGAAATGCAGTAGTGTATTATGTGTAAACCAGGTTAAACTGACAGAGTGTGTCTGCTTCCCGAACAGTGTTAGGTAGATTGTTCCAGAGTTTGGGCAGTAAATAGGAAAATGATCTGCCGCCCGCAGTTGATTGTAATATTCTAGGTATTATCAAATGGCCAGAGTTTTGAGATTGCAGCGGATGTGAAGGACTATAATGCGATAAGACTCGCTAAAGGACTGAGGAGCTAAAGTAATTAGCAAGATTTTTATATCTATACAAAGTTTAATAGGGAGCAGTGCAGTGTTGACAGAACCGGGCTAATGTGGTCATACTTCCTGGTTCTAGTAAGAACTCTAGCTGCTGCATTTTGAACCAGCTGGAGTTTGTTTATTAAACGTGCAGAGCAACCAACCAATAAAGCATTACAATAATCTAGCCTCGAGGTCATGAATACATGAATTAACGTTTCTGCATTTAACATTGAGAGCACAGGTTGCAATTTAGATATATTTTTGAGATTAAAAAATTCAGTTTTACAAATGCTAGAAACGTGTCTTTCGATGGAAAGATTGTTATCAAATAGCACACCTAGGTTCCTAACTGATGACGAAGAATTGACAGAGCAGCCATCAAGTTTTAGACAGTGTCCAATAATTAACACCTCTGCTTTTTCTGAATTTAACAGTAAGAAATTACTCGTCATCCAGTTTTTTATTTTTACTATGCATTCTGTTAGTTTTTCAAATTAGTATGTTTCGTCGGGCCGCGAAGAAATATAGAGCTGAGTATCATAAGCATAACAGTGAAAGCTAACACCGTGATCCCTGATGATATCTCACAAGGGTAACATGTAAAGCTTGTAAAGTAGCGGCCCTAGCACTGAGCCTTGAGGTACTCCATACTGCACTTGTGATCGATATGAGACCTCTTCATTCACTGCTACTAATTGATGGCAGTCATATAAGTATGATTTGAACCATGCTAATGCACTTCCACTAATGCCAAGTTTTCTAGTCTATTCAAAATAATGTTGTGGTCGATAGTGTTGAACACAGCACTAAGATCCAGTAGCACAAATAGAGAGATACAACCACGATCACTTTATTTTTATAGCGCTTTTCTTAAAAAAATACAAAAATAAAAAGTACAAATGCACATTATTTACTTACAGGTGTTAAATTTCTTTCTTTTTTCTTTCTTTCTTTTTTGATCTTATTCTTAAATTCTTAAATAATCTTAATCTTAAATCTTGATATGTAAAAAAACTGTGTTAACAAAAAATCTATATTTTATTGGACCTCAAAATTAATTTAAAGGATAAATTCTTTAAAACTGACCGATGTATCTATATTTGATATATTTACTATGAGCGTTACTTTAATAAGGGAATAGTTAGGGAAAAATAATAAGAGAAAATCTTAAAAGTATATAAAAAATAGTTAATCATTAAACAGATGTGTCTAAGCCTCCATTGCTAATAGTGATGGGAAGTCCAAATCCTTTCTTTCAAACACTTCAATAACCAGCAGAAAAAGCACAACACATCCAACAATAAACTCCATCGCACAATAATTTCTGCAGATGCACTATAGACATACAGACATCCTGTACATACAGAATCCTAATCACTGTTTTTAATTGGTCTGATTCTTAATTCCACTTCACCCTCTATTTATTGTCATAATTATTTATTGCTGTCTTGGCGACTTTATTTTTGGTTTTGTGTTCACTTTGAGGTTTTGTGAAGATAATTATCTTAAAAGGATTGGCACTATAACAACAACATTTTAGAAGTTGTAGAAGACATCACAGTTGATGTTCCAGTGGATGCATAGTTGGAGAAAAGTTGATATCAACTTTGTGCTATTTCCTTATAATGCTTACATGTGAATCACAATCAGAATCAGAATCAGAATGAGCTTTATTGGCCAAGTATGTTTACACATACAAGGAATTTGTTGTAGTGACAGAAGCTCCACAGTGCAACAGAAAGACAGCAACAGGACAGGACACGGATAATAAAAGAATATATACAAATCCAAATAGGCAATGTACGAAGCAGCAAAAACACAATATATAATATAGACAACTAAGAGCAACGCACAATAGCTGCCATCAGCGGCGCCATCTTGGCTTTGTAGTAAGTGTGAATGTCATTACTGTATGTGCACTACAAATTTCTATGTCAAATTTTATAAGCAGATGTTTTCAGTCTGTGGCTGATTTACATGGTTTGAACTTAATTCCTCAGGTGCAAACAGAAGTTAGCAGCTCAGAGGATGTGGACACACAAAAAGGAAACAAAGGTAAATACTAAATAAAAATAGATTAATAGTAAATGAATAAATAAATAAATAAATGCATTCTGTCATAGGTACGCCCAGTCTGAAGCGCAGCGCCTCTATCAGGGACAGGATGGCGAAATATCAATTAGCGGTCACCAGACAGGCTTCTTTTACTGTGCCACGCTCTGTGAGTATGTTTGCTATGTGTATAGTCCACAGCATGTACAGATACAAATAACATTTTATCTGATAGTTTGCTAAAATTAATTCATTTATTTCATTTTCATTTTATTTTTAATAATTATTTAACTTTTATTTTTGTGCATGCAGAATACATTTAAGCAGTCTGTTGTTTGGTTCTTCATTGAACCTTGAACTGAATGTGTATCTGTAGGCTTACTAGAGGTTGTAAAGCGCCTTGGGGATATGACCCGGTTCCCTGAGATGGGAACAAGATGCTGTGTCATGGTGTTGATGCTACAAGAATGCCTAATGTTAGCTAGTGTCTGAAGGACATGCATAAACACACCAATCTTGAAAAAGTGTACCTACGTAAAACTTCATCGTATTTAAATTGTCTGAAGGAAGATGCGCAGGCATGCCTGAAGTATGGCAATGAACCGCAGTCTCATTTCCATCTTCCATCTGAAAAATACATAACCCTAAGACATTCCCTTTCGGAGAGAACTTTGATGCTGTCTCATGGTCTCATTTATTCAGTATTGACGCGCCATACTGAATAAATGCCTGCTCACCTGCTGTGAAATCAGGCTGTAGCCATATTGATAAAAACTAAGTGACCAACTTAGTGTCTAGAGGCACAGATTAATTCCATTGTCCATTACCCCGTAGTTTGGATGCTCCCACAAACTGACTAGTTCAAGACCAAATCTATAGACTAAAGTCTCTAGAGGCAGACCTAACCAGGGAGGCTGGAGCTACAGCTGCTGCTGCTTTCTGCCAACGACTTCCAATCTGGAAGGGGAAGACTACTACACCGCTACCTAAACTGTCACCAGGCCTCTGCCAAAAAAGCTTAAAAAAGCTCTTAAAAGCAACTCAACCGAGGAGAGCATACAATTTCATTTAAGAGGCTGCAGGAGAAAGGTACTAATCCTCTGGTCTATCCACTCAACACTCAGTCCTCCTAAGAGGAAATCCCTGTTGAAAAAACCCCCAGCAAATGCTGGTTAGGTATGTTTTGAAGCATGGCAGCTGATTTGAGCTGGTTTAATCTGGCTTTAGCTGGTCATAAACTGGTTTAAGATGGTCCTGAGCTGCTAATAAGCTGTTTATGAGCTGGTCTTGAGCAGGAACTAGTTGCTTAGGACCAGCACTTGACCAGTTTAAGCTAGCTCAAACAAGCTGTCATGCTTCAAAACATACCTAACCAACATATGCTGGTTTTTCAACAGGGATGGCAAATGCATTCTTAGAAAGTTATGATTTGCAGGACTCCACCAGCCTAGACCGCCGCTGTGGGAAGCCTTGCCCATTAGCCGCAATGTAGTTTTAACATGGCTTAGACGGCAAACGCCACACCAGGGCAGAGATTGCTCACAAGCAACTCTTCAACCCAAGGCATCTTCTCATACCCATGCTCACAAGTCCCTTCACATTAGAATAATTTAAATATCAGAGGTTACTATGGAAGCTGGGGTATGATTTCCCCACTATCTCAACCCTTCCTTGTGGAGATCAGAGAGAAATGCTCACTCGAGGGAATCATTCATGACCCACCAGGAATCGCTCATTGAGTCTCCTCAGAGTGAGCTGTGGTGTGGGTTATAACTTCGACTAACTGCTCATAGACAGGGGTGGAGGCAGGATCACTAGATACATCCACCATGACATTTTTTTATGTTAATTGCTTAATGATTCCCAACGTGTTTTTTGCTTCTTTTTTTTTTAACTACACCTGAAATTCACTAAACACTATCATATTCATATAAAATTTAAATCCTTCTTCTTTGCAACATAAATCTAGTTTTGTCATGAAACACTAGATGGTGAAGGCTGATAGGTCCTTAATGCATATTGCTAGCGATCACTTTCAAGTTTATTTGTATAGCGCTTTTTACAATACAAATCGTTAATAAACATGTTGTTGATTTAGATGCACTGATAAGTTTATTTAGCTTTTCCTGTCCTATAGTTGTAAAGCACTGCAGTTTTTCTTTGGGTGCGATGAATGAAGCTGAAATACTAGACGCAGTAGAATCTACATTTGATATTGTATTTCTGATGTTATCTATTTTATCAGTAAAGAAATTCATAAAGTCATTACTATTAAACTGTGGGGGAATATTTAGATCGGGCGGTGTCTGTTTATTTGTTAATCTAGCCACTGTGCTAAATAAGAACCTTGGATTGTTTTGGTTATTATCTATGAGTTTGCAGATATGCTCTACCCTGGCAGCTTTTAGAGTCTGTCTATAGCTGGACATACTGTTTTTCCACGCAATTCTAAAAACTTCCAAGTTAGTTTTTCTCCATTTGCGCTCAAGAATACGAGTTTCTTTCTTGAGAGAATGGGTATAACTGTTGTACCATGGCGCAGTATGTTTTTCTCTAACCTTTTTCAATTTGAGGGGGGCAACAGCTTCTAATGTATTAGAGAAGATAGTGCCCATGTTGCTAGTCATTTCGTCTAGTTCATGTGTATTTATGTGTACACAGAGCAGTTGAGATAAATCAGGCAGGTTATTTGTGAATCTGTCTTTGGTGGCTGGAACAATAGTTCTGCCCGGACGATAACGCGGAGCCATATAACTAATATCAGTAATACGTAGCATGCACGATACAAGGAAATGATCAGTAACATCATCACTTTGAGGTACGATATCTATATCGGTAAGATCAATTCCATGCGATTTAATTAAATCTAGAGTATGATTAAAACGATGAGTGGGCCCGGTGACGTTTTGCTTGACTCCAAAAGAGTTTATTAGGTCAGTAAACGCAAGTCCTAACGCATCATTTGTATTATCAACGTGAATGTTAAAATCTCCGACAATTAGCACTTTATCAACATTAATTAATAGATCTGAGAGGAAATCTGCAAATTCTTTTAGGAAATCTGTATATGGCCCTGGCGGAGCAAATCAGCAGTCACAAATCAGCGCATGCGTAATTTTATCACCACATGTGGCACAAGCTGATTGGTGTCTGTTGCGTCTGAAGTCAATTTTCGGTTCAGTGTTTGCTGTAAGCAATTCTTGAAACCCTCTCAAAAACCATCCACTTCCCCCAGCTCCACCTGTATAGGGGAATCTGCTAGGAGTAATTTCATGTATATTATTTGTGCAGCAGCAGTATGTCTTATACGCCCACAGCAGTGTGTCTGTGTATGTATTGGCAATAGCAAGTCTTTGTACTTGTCTTGCAGTAGCAGCAATAATCAACAGAACCAGCAGCAGCAGCCTAGCAGATCTGTTTCTCTAAGACCAAGTACATTAACATTGTCATATCCATTACTATGCTATACTAAGTGTTTTTATGACGGGTTCAAATAACTGTCTCATGAAAATGAACTGCTTGATAGGAATGATGTAACTGCAGAGTTTAAGAATCCTCTTTCACAGATTCATCATCCTCTCCAGAACAACTAATGCCACAGCAAATAATAATAATAATAACAATAATAAACTTCCAATAATCAAGGGTGTATACATTCAAGAATTAGAAGATAGTAAGTGTGGTGGCACTGTAAATCCCTTAGGGTGAGAAAATGTGCGATAAGACACATGTAACATATGCATTGTGTTAATTTATTTATACTTTATATTGTAATTTGTTTCAGGCAAATCAGTCAGAAACAGAGGGAAGTGTTCCCTCCATGGATCATAAGGAGGTTTCGCCACCTGCTGGTGATGGACAGATAGTGGTACATTCTGATTTCCTTCTAAATCTAGTCTAAATAAACTAAATAGACTAACATCTCTCAATGATGTATCAAGACTGAATTTAATATTATTTACACTACTTACACAATTTACAGGTGAATGTTTCATGATGTTATGCATAATATATGTTTGTCAAAATATTAAATTGTTTACCTTGCGATTACCTTAAGATTTAACAAGACTCCTGTTTACTTTATTGTTTGTTCCTTCTTTCTCTATGATTTGATACAGAGCACACTCCCTGAGTCAAAATGCACAAAGATCAATGGTGAGTCCATGGTTTTATTATTACAATTCTATACTGAAACTATGAGCTGATTTTTTAAATAGTGAGTTATGGTTATACATGCCTTTAACCTTAAAACTATGCAAGCTAAAAGAAAATAAAACCCAAACCAACATGGTGAATGAGGAACTAATTGTTTAACAAATAAACCTATCTTACAATTTTTTTTTATTTCACATGCTTGCAATGCTAAGATAGACAGATCTCATAAAATGAATTATTGTCTCATGATATTGCTCTCTAGTCCTGACATGTCAGCCCTCCCTTTTTAATCACCATTGTCTTGTTGTATATGAAGCTTACTTTAATGTAAATTTCTGAATTAAGGGGTTTTGTGATTGATTGATTGATTGATTGATTGATTGTCATGAATGGAAATTACCAGGGGAGAAAAACTATAAAGAAAATGATAGGCCAAAGATAGGTACAGTATATACTATACAGTAGTGTAGAGTATGTAGTGATCTGTCATTTATTTGTGTTTCCTTTAGGAGAGCATGTACACACATCGAGTCCTAGTGGGGCAACTCCTGTATCAGAGAACAAGGAGCCTCCTAAAGTGGCAAGGGTCTGTGGCCTACAAACTCATTTCTATTTATCTAAAACACAAAAGCTTAATTCTACCTGTATTCAGTCACTTACTGAGTTTTTGTGCGTTTGCCTTTATACACCACTACAATGGATTTCAAATAAAACAATCAAGATGTCCAGACCTTTAGCTTTATTTTGAGGGGTTCCACAAAAATATGACATTTACCATTTAGGAGTTACAGCCATTTTAAGCAATCTACCTCCATTTTCAGGGGCTCAATAGTATTCGGACAAAGTGACATAATTGTAAATATAAGCACAATTTTAATACTTAATACTTTGCAGTCAATGACTGTCTGTAGTCTGGAGCCCATGGACATCACCAAATTGATTGAAACTGAGTTTCCTCCCTGGAGATGCTTTGCCAGGTCTTCACTGCAGCCACCTTGAGTTGATGCTTGTTTGTGGGTCTTTCTGCCTTCAGTCTTGTCTTCAGTAACTGAAAAGCATGCTCTATTGGATTGAGGTCAGGTGACTGACTTGGCCATTGAAGAATATTAAATTTTTTTGCCTTCAAAAAGTCTTGAGTTGCTTTCACAGTATGTTTAGGGTCATTATCCATCAGCACTGTGAAGCTGATTCCTATCAGTTTTGTAGCATTTGGTTGAATGTGAGCAGAGCCTTAAAGACCTCAGAATTCATCCCGCTACTTCTGTCAGCAGTTACATCATCAATAAAGCGCAGTGAACAGCCATACATGCCCATGCCATAACACTGCCGCCACCTTGTTTGACACTTGATGTGGTGTGCTTTGGATCGTGAGCTGTTCCTTTCTTTTGCTATACTTTTCTCTTCCCATCAGTTTGGTACTGAGTTAATCTTAGTTTCATCAGTCCAAAGAATCTTATTCCAGAACATGGGAGGCTTTTTTAGATGTTTTTTTTAAGATGAATCTTGCTTTCCTGTTCTTGAATGTTACCAGTGATTTGCACCTTGTTGTAAACCCTCTGCATTTACATTCATGAAGGCGTCTCTTGAGTGTAGATTTTGACAATGGTGTGCCTACCTCCTCCAGAGTTATCTTGATTTCTTTTGATGTTATGAAGGGGTTTTTCTTCACCAAGGAAAGGATTCTGCGATCATCCACTTTAGCTGTCTTCCAGGCCTTTTGATGTTGTTGAGCTCTCCAGTGCTTTATTTCTTCTTAATGCCGCGGTCCCACTTTGAGCATGCAAGAGTTCCTCAGATGCTGGTAATGGTCGTGATATGATGTCACGCTATGCAGCGTCTTAAAACTTTAATTCAACATAATCACATACAGTATAATATTACATCTAAAATGTAAAAACGTACAATCTGCTTTCCTGCAGCGCTGCAGTCTTAAAAGGGTCATCGGCTGCCAATTTTACACAAGTTGATATGATTCTTTATGGTCTTAATGAAAAGACTATAACATACTTTGGTTAAGATTTTTCAATGGTAGTGTAAAAAACACAGTTTTAAACCTGTCAAAATCAGCTCTGTTTCCAGATCTAGTCCATGTTACTTTAAATCCTAGTGAGCTCTGCTGACCTCACCCCTCTCTTCCGTGGAGTGACGACCAGACCATAGATATGTGTAGATTCCCTATTCGACCACGTTGACGCATCAGCCATCTTGCAATCACCATAATAATTAATGAATTTTCAAAGATATACACGCGTATAACTTGCTGTTGTAGGCGCACACAGTCAATGCGCTCAAAGATTCACAGACCATTCCAAAAAAGGTGGATGGCTTACATATCACGGCCCAAAGCAACAGTCCATAATGAGGCATCTAGGTATATACATATCTATGGAGCATACTAAACTTCAGCCGCGAAACCAGCTAACTTGCACATTATTAGGAAAGGCAATTTGCAAAGATTCATAAAAACCCTTATACTCACTTCCTCTGTAGATAAAGCCGGATCACGAATGATTTGCGCGAACATAGACGCATTTAGGCAGATCGGGATCGGCACATTCCCTTCAAAATTAAAGTAATGTTAATGTTCTGCGTCTTCATCGGCTCAGATGTCGGGAGTAAATGACGAATGCTATATTCATTATTACATCCAACAACTAAACACTTCAATCGCTTAATCTGAGACATCTTGTCTTCCCCTGCAACGGAGCTGACACAATGATGGACGGATGACAGCTCACTCAGGGCGGGTCTAAGGTAAGACGCTAGTGTCAGTCAACCATTGGGGGGGGGCTATACAGAACTACATCATTCTGACAGGACTCTCAGAACAGCCTGATTTGAGAAAGGGGATTTAAAATAGGGATTTAAAAAAAAACACTGGGTGGATTTTTATCATTAGAGGGTGGATGTGTACACACACTTCCAACACACATTTATGTTCGAACAACTTGAAAAGTGAATTTTGCATTCGATGACCCCTTTAAATTTAAGTTCTTTTCAATTCAGCTACAAGGTTATGCTGTGATGTATCAGTCTGCTGTTGGTCACACGGCTTCACGTGATGTGAATTCGTAGGTCAGAGTTCACCAAGCTTGAACTTTGGAATGTACCGAAATGTAAAACATGCGTTTCCGGTCTGGCGCATTCGCATGCGTATGAATGGAGTGAAAAGTGCTGCGTGACCGCCCCTTAAGAATGTAGCCAGTCGTTGATCTGGCCACACCTAAGGTTTTTGCTATCTCTCTTATTGATTTATGTTGTTTTTTCAGCTTAATGATGGCCTCCTTCACTTTCATTGAGATCTCTTTGGAATTCATATTGGTAGCTCCAGTCTAACAGCTTCCAAATGCCAATTTGATGCCTCATTTAAACTCCAGATCTTTTATTTGCTTATTTTTTCTTGAAGTAATGAGGGAATGGACAGCACCTAGTCAATTAACCTCTTCTTAGTCAACTGATCAAATAATATTGAGCCCCTGAAAATAGAGGTAGTTTGCTTAAAATAGTTGTAACTCCCAAATGGTAAATGTTATATGTTTTGTGGAACCTTTTAAAATAAAGCTAAAAGTCTGCACTTCAATCACATCTTGATTGTATTATTTAAAATCCATTGCAGTGGTGTATAAAGGAAAAAGCACAAAAACTCAGTCAGTGTCCGAATACTGAGACCTGAGTGTAATACTCAAATACAAAGTTGAAAACGATACTGTTTGTCTGTGGTAGAGAATAGAATATGAACATTAAATCCCTTTAAATATTTTGGGACAGTCTGTTAACTGCTAGTATGGAATATGAGATTTCATACCATAGAAGTCTGATATTCATACTAAATACTGAATTTCATTACTGATAAGATGGTTATAACTATTGTGTTTCTCTGGACAGAAATTTAATCTGCCTGTTCATGAAAGATGTGTGTCCTGCCGAGAGACTGTTTACCCACTGGAGAAACTTGTTGCCAATCAGCAGATTTACCACAAGACTTGCTTCCGCTGTGCCTTTTGTAGTACCAAACTCAGGTCAGTTTTTGTTTTAAATTACTCTGATCTCTTAATGAATATTCTGTGGTTTCAATACAACTTAAGGGAGAGTTCACCCAAAAATTAAAATTCTGTCATTATTTACTCAACTGTTCTAAACCCATAAGAGTTTTGTTCATCTTCTTAACACAAATGAAGATATTTTTAATAGAGATTTCTGTGCCTTTATTGCCAATCTACGGAGCTACTAAGCTTTTATTCACATATTTAAATTGATCAGATTCACATTTATCAGTGAACATAAACAGAGGACATAAGTTTCAAAGACATTTGGCAAACAGATGCGCCAGATTTGCCAGTTCTAGCTTTGTGGTGTGACTCCACTCTTCCAACAAGGCATTTGCAAGCTCCCAGACATTTCTGGGAGGTCGCATGGTTTGTCATCTGAAGGACAATCAGCTGTCCTTCAGTCTCCTTATAGCAGGACTCGCCTGTTCACGGGGGTAATCAGGGACCTGGACATCTTTTTTTTTTTTCAGAGTTAATAGAAAGGTCTTTTTACGGTCATAAGTTATTGTAACTGTAACCTTAATTGCTTGCTGCCTGTAAACAATAAGTGTCTTCAGGACTGTTCCACAGTTGCATGTGTGATAATTGTATGATTTATTGAATAAGCATGAAAAACATTGTTCAAACCCTTTCCAATAAAGATCTGTAAATGTTATTTGGATTTAACAAGATTATCTTTAAAATACAGCTTCCTAAATGTTTTCTTTTTTAAGAGTTAATTACGCATTTCAGAATTATTAATATTATATCAGAATTAAAAATATATATATATATTTTAAGCTGTCAGTTTACCACAAACAATAATTTTGTCTCTGTATATAAAACGTTACTGGGGTCAATGGGAGGTACAAAGGTTTGTATAAAGTTTAAGCGTTTAAAAGCTGAAAAGTGAAGCAGACGTTGTTATAAATGTATTATTTTCATTATGACCTGTTCCAAGAGACCTGTTGTTGCTACTGTTATATTTATGTTCTTTGAGGTTGGATTTGCCATTAAACATTCATATGAATGAAACATTTTAATGTTAAATAATACAAACTAATGCAAACTCAGTGTGAAAACAATGTTAATAAACTAGTTTTATCATTTATCATTTTGACAGCCTCAGTCTATGTTTTAAAATAATTAGTCAATATTAGTACATTTCAACAACCTACTGAGGTCAGATTTTAGATATCCTTCATATGGAAATAACGTGTCTTCTTTCATGGCCCTTTTATTTCAGTTTGGGGACTTATGCTTCCCTACATGGTGACATCTACTGTAAACCTCACTTCAGCCAGCTATTCAAGTCTAAGGGCAATTATGATGAGGGCTTTGGCCATCGACCACACAAGGAAATGTGGACACCACGAACAAATGAAGAGGAACCTGAGAGAGATGAAAACTCAAAGCTCTTTGTGGTAGACTCTGTGTTAGTGAAGTCTACAGAACAGTTGAGCCCTAAAGTGGAGGAGTCACAACTGGCCAAATTCACTGACCACGCTACAAAAAGTCAAACCAGCTCAACCAGCTCCATGGAAAAACCACAAACCCCTTCTGTGGAAAAAAGAAAACTGAGAGTTGCATGGCCACCTCCTGCAGACAGTGATGGAAGCTCGAAAGTCTCCAGTACAGCCACTGAAGTTGGAAAGGGTTCATCCAAGCTTTTCAGAGCAAAGTGGCCTCCAGAGGAGGAAGCTCCAACTGCTCAGCAGAGGCCTGAAAGAGCAGAACTGAAAAGTCTTCGACGTAGTTCCTCACTCAAAGAGCGGAGCCGTCCCTTTTCTGTGGCACCAAGGTTGGCATTATCCAATGCTTCGAAACAAGAGTCACAATTGTCTCACAAGGTTGCTTTGGTCAGACAAGGCTCACTGGAGGAGCATCGTTCACGGTCAAAAGTGAAAACAGACAAAACTGAAGTGCAAGAAGAGGCAAGAATCCCACATGAAAAGACAATGGACAGTGAAAGCCAATTCAAAGAGAATGTTGAGAGTCCTGCCAAACTTGATAGGACAGAAAAGATGCCCCCCTCCGTTGTCAAACAGACACAACAAACAAAAAAGGAGGCTGAGCCACAGCAAACAAAAAATGAAGCTGGTCTACAACAAACAAATAAAGAGTCTCAGACTCAATTAACAAAAAAGGAGCCTGAGCTACAACAACATGAGGTTCCGACAGGCCATGTGGAAGATGAGGAAAAACCGGTGAAATGCTTAAGAACTTCTCCTGAGCTCCAGTCTTCCCAAGACAAATGCTCTCCAACTGTGGAAGAAAAAGCCCATAGGAAATCCCAGGATGTGGGCTTCTGGGATGGCGAGGAGGCTGAGTCCCTGACTGTAGAGGAGATGATCAAAAGGAATCGCTACTATGAAGATGAAGAAGACGAGGAGGAGGAGGTGGCAATAGTTTGACAATATACGTCATCAATCCCTTCCAGTTATTTACTCTGAAAATACAACTGGTATAAATTCAACATAATAATACAAAAAAAAAGTACTTTATTGTATTTTAACCAAGTACTATAGTACTGTACATCTTTTTCTTTAAACTTCTTTCTTGGAACTTGGAGCTATCGCTATTATTTTGTATTTTGTTCTTTGCCATTCATGTTTTCTTTTGGTTGCTGTAAAAAAAGACTTGTTTACAAAAGGTTTTAGAAATCACTTTTATTGTTTAGTAATCTAAGAATATTTTGTGTTGATCTCAATTAACAAATTTCCTTTCTAATTCTCAGCCTTTGACAGTTTAATCAATAAGGATAACAGCCAAACACATTTTTGGTTACTCTTCTAGTCCATATTTTAAAACATTTTCCACTGTTTTAATGATTATTGAGCATATTGAGATTATTGAGCAAGTACACAATAAACATTATTTCACTGAAATTGGGGATGTAATGTGCATAATTTCAGGGTTTTTTTAATGATACATTTTAAAGTCATTGAGCGTTTTACGTGTAATTATAACTAAAGATATCACCTTTTTTGTCAACACAGTTATATGAAGCTTATAAATCCTCATATGCCCCCTTATAATATTGCCATCTAGTGCTGTGCTCGAGTTAACCTTAATCAATTCTAAAGCAAGACCTGAAGTCTGAGTCAAGACTGTGACCAAAACAAGGTGAATTGAACTCATAACTGAGACTATAACCTCTGCAAGGTTGGATTTTGGCCATGAATGTAAATTCAAATTGCTCTTTACCATAAACTACAAATTCAGAGAACCCATATTACACATCAGCCTCTGACTGGCTACCATTTACGGCTTGTATCATGTTCAAGACATTGATGATTGCATACAGAACATCCAGGCTCTGCACCCTCCTACCTCCACTTGCTCTTACAAATCTGCATCCCTTCCAGAAGTCTGAGGTTGGTAAAGTAAGTGACGCCTTATGGTACCATCACAGAAAGGCACAAAATTACTTCCCAAAATGTTTTCGTTCACTGAAAACTCACCTCTTCCAATAGCACTTAACTGCTGAATAAAATAAAATAATAAAATAAAAATTCTTCCACTGTACTTTCACCATTTCTTAATGGTGTCCTGCATGCCTGTCAACATATGTATTTGCGTACCTCTGTGCACCCTGTTTGCGTAGACATGATCGTGTTCCTTTATGCTATTGCAGTTCAAGCAAGAGTTACAAGAAATCATTATTATTGTAATATTATACGCTTTGTACTGTAATGTTTTCTTACCAGTGAATGAGACATGAGGTAATTGACAGTGTTGTATTCAACCTTCCACCAACGCTGTCTCTGATCGCGTTGCTGGTTAGCCTCTGGTCTGCCTGTGCATGTTCATGTATTTTGGAGGAGGCGTGGCTTGAATTAGACAGCAAAAACATGCTCCTGTCTTCACAGTGTACCTGAAACTCTAAATCCAAACATAATAGAATGGTAACATTCTATATTAGGGTTTCATTTGTAAAAACTTGTAAAGCTGTTGATTAATGACTTATAAATTTACAAATGCATTAAAACTCATATCTTATTGGGAGTAATAGCTGCATAATTTAGAAGTGTAACTTTAATGCAAATACCTGTAAATTAGTAAGCCATTTTAACTCACAAACTTAAAAAAATGCTTAATTTATAGTTATTTGAATTAAAATCAGATTCTTTATTTATACCATGATTCAGCAAAATAAAAAATACTGTTATGGTCAGAATGAAGGGCATTGTATTTGCGTTTAGGCTCGTTACTGTGTCATCATATCACAAAACCTTCAAGTCATGGTGTAAAAAGAGCTTATTCATTCATTCGTTCATTCATTCATTATTAACTACTTATTTATCCTTAATGGGTCATTTAATTCAAATATTAGTTACCTGTGAACCACCTGTGAATGATTCAATTATTAGTTATAAATGTATAATAAAGCATTAAGTGAGTGAGTGATGTGTAGCCAAGTATGGTGTCCCATACTCTGAATTTGTGCTATACAATACAATACAATACAATGTTTATTTATATAGCACATTTAAAACAACCGAAGTCGACCAAAGTGCTGCAAGTTGACGAGTTTATAAACAATAAAACAGAAAATATAAAACACAAACTGTAAAATGGATGAGATTCACTAAAATAAAATAAAAAACCATTGCACAGCATGTCAAAAAATATTAAATGCCAAGGAGAAGAGATACGTTTTTAGAGTAGACTTAAAAACAGTTCAGTTGAGGCAGTTCTGATATGAATTGGGAGACTATTCCACAACTTAGGGACAACAACAGAAAAAGCACAATCACCTCTGTTTTTGAGACGTGCCCTAGGAAGTTGCAATAAACCAGAATCAGCAGATCTGAGTACTCTTGACTGAGTGTATGGTTGTAACAGATCAGATAGGAACTATGGAGCCAGATTATGGAGAGATTTATAGACAAACATTAGAATTTTAAAATCAATTCTATATTTGACTGGCAGCCAATGCAATGAAATCAGAACAGGCGTGATTGACTCATATTTGCGTTTCTCATAAAGAAGCCGTGCTGCAGCATTTTGAACCAACTGCAGATGAGAAACACATGACTGAGGAGCACCGATATACAGTGAGTTGCAGTAATCCAATCGAGATGTTACAAAAGCATGCATAACCATTTCAATCTTCTTTAGAGACAAAAATTGCTTCACCTTCGTCAGAAGATGAAGATGATAAAAACAGGACTTAACCACAGCACTTATCTGCTTACCAAATTTAAGATTGTCAAACCATACACCTAAGTTTTCTGCACATGTAGTTCTAGATGGAATAAGAGGTCCAGATTCAAAACAATGTACACAGTGGTCATTTGAGCCAAACCAAATAAATTCTGTTTTACTTTCATTGAGGCTTAGGAAATTACTTGTAAGCCAAAGTTTTAGTTCATCCAAACAATATAAAATAGTTTGTTATCACGCTTCAAAGGGATATAGATTTGTGTGTCATCGGCATACAGATGAAAAGAGACCCCATACTTATTAAGAATAGATCTTAGAGGAAGTATGTAAAGAGAAAACAGTACCAGACCAAGGATAGAACCCTGAGGGACACCAGATTTTAGAGATATTTCAGATGAGGAGTGGTTTCCAAAACTAACAACATACCTCCTATTTGTGAGATATGAACGAAACCACTGCAACACCGTGCCCCGAAGGCCAACACGTTTCAAGACGTGATATAAGTATATTATGATCAACTAAATCAAAGGCAGAACTGAGGTCTAACAGAACCAATGCCATAGACTGCCCAGTGTCAGTAATTAGCATGATGTCATTCAAAACTCTTAAAAGAGCTGACTCTGTGCTGTGACAGGATTTAAAACCAGATGGAAATTTTTCAGAGATTGAATTGATGGTCAAATAAGACTGAAGTTGATTTAGAACCACTTTCTCTAATATTTTGGAAAGAAAAGTCAAGTTAGGAAATAGGACGAAAATTAGCCGGTAATGTGGGATCCAAACTTGTTTTTTTAAGATGAGGCCGCACCGCCAGGTACAGTGCCAGTATAGAGACATTTGTTAATAATAGACAACAGATCGGGGCCAACAGTCTCAATAATCTGTCCATGGAAACGTTAAGGAATAACATCCTGAGGACACATAGTAGGTTTTAGAGTAGACATAATCTCAATTAGAGTATTCAAGTTTACAGGCTCAAAGACAGACCAAGTGGGAAAGGGAAAGGGAAGTGGTGTGTGGACAAGTATGGTGACCCATACTCAGAATTTGTGCTCTGCATTTAACCCATCCAAGTGTACACACACATCAGTGAACTTACACCCGGAACAGTGGGCAGCCAATGATGCGGCGCCCGGGGAGCAGTTGGAGGTTCGGTGCCTTGCTCAATGGTCTCACCTCAGTCGTGGTATTGAGGGTGGAGAGAGTGTTGGTTATTCACTCCCTGCCGGACCTGAGACTCGAACCCACGACCTTCGGGTTACAAGTCCAACTCTCTATCCATTAGGCCACGACTGCCCGTGGAAGGGGTGATTGGAATATCTAGCAATTTAAATGCCGACAGAGGCATCAAAGTTGTAATTTGGGAAATCTTATCATTAAAATGTCTTGCAAAGTCCTCACAAAGAGAGACAGATGTCTCAGGAAACAGATTAACATTTGGGTGAAGAACAGATTCAACCGTGGAAAAAAGGATATTTGGCTTATGGCTATTTCTTAAAATTAACTCAGAGAGATAACTACACTTTGCAGCCTTTACAGCTCGCTAATAGGCAGAAAGAGAGTCTCTTAAAATTTCATAAGACACTTGTAGTTGATCTTTTTTTAATTTACGTTCAGCCCTTCTACAGGTCTGTCTGATACCCCTTTTCCACCAAGGCAGTTCCAGTGCTGGTTCGGAGCCAGAGCCTAGTTTCAAACCGGTTCTTTGTTTTTCGACATCCAAAGCACCAGCTCCTAACCAGGAAAAACGGTTCGTAAGTAGCACCACAACATTGCTGGGCTAGAAGGAAGAACCGCTTGCGTCAGGGGCTGGGGGTGGGGTTACCGTGACCAACAAGACGAACAGAAAATTGGACCGCCATATTTGAAATAGCAGCTAAACGCTAACACGTTTGATTCGCCGTGTTTGGATGCCGATGTAGGTTCTCAAAGCCATGAACATCAATAGCAACGCAACGTCCGCCATTGCTGATAGTTTGTTTAAGCTTGTTCGGGATAGATCGGCACTGTGTGGACCGTTCGGTGCAGGCATATCGGGGTGCTGCGGGAGCGACTGGAAAGCAGATGGCTCTTTATGCTTTTGGATCACTCTCGTGGTGCTTTAATGTGTTGTGTGCCGATCGATCGATCTGCGTGGCGCTGATGCTTTGTACAGATGCCTGTTGTGCCGCGCTAGTGATCCGAAACATGAAACATATTCAGTGACTTAAGACCTGGCTCTGTACTGGCTCTCTAGCATGTGGAAAAGCAACCGGTTCTTAAAGGGCTCGCCAGTCGAACCAACTAAGAACCGGCTATAGCACTGGCTCTGAACTAGCACCTGCTTTGGTGGAAAAGGGGTATGAGAGAACGAGTAAAGTCATTTTGCGGGCTGTAACAAAGAAATATTTTTATTATTCAAACATTTTAACAGATCTTTTCCAAGAACAGAATACATAAAAAAACAAATTTTCAACCATTCATACAAAATACAAAGAACTGTAAAACAAAAACACACAAAATCATGTTCTACATTTATTTTTAATAGGCATATTGGCAATTTTTCCTTTCAGCTATGGGTAGGAGTCGACAAATTTCTGGAGATCTTTTGCATATGCTTGCAAAGTTGTCCCTGCAGTATATGAGGGAGCAGAAACGTCCTCCCCCTCTGATGTTTTCACCTGTGATCATGTCAAGTTTGCATAATGTAAAGAAGTGTTGCACAAAGCTTATATTTAACCAAATATATAAAATAAGGACTTCTGTGAGGACTCTGTGTCACAGCAATGTTTCAAGCAAAATCTGTAAGAGTTGCCAACTGTCAGTCCTCTGTCATGTGTGTCATGTGTTCCTGCCTCTTGTGTCCTTATTTGGTTTGTTTCCTGTCCTCGTCTAGTGTGATTATTAGTTAATTCTTGTCCAGCCGTGTTTGTCTAATTGTCTATGATTATCCCTTGTATATTAGTCCTATCTGTTCAGTTAGATTTCGTCTGGTCTACTCGTTACTACCCAGTGTTTCTGTCCATGTCAGCCTTGCCCTGCCTTGTCTTGCCCTGCCTTGATGTCGTCAGTAAAGACTATTATTTGAGTTTACATCCTCGTCTGCGTGTTCCTGTGTCCTCCTCGTGTGTACACCGTGACACCAACACTGTGATACGGTAAAACAATAAATAATAAAATAACAAAGGACTACAAAAGTACACAGGTAACTGCAAAATACAAACAAATCAAATTCAAATTCAAATTTTATTTGTCACATACATATACATACATAGTACGACATGTAGTGAAATGTATTGTACGACTGTCCAACAAATTGTCCAACAAAATTAAGAAAAACCTCAAGTTTACAAAAATACAAATAGAAAAAGTACAGTGAACAAGAACTTAATTAACAAGAACTTAATAGTATAACAAAATAGAGAATATGTGACCGTAAGTAGGTAAACTCCACTCTGATGGGCTCCAATTCACCTTAAAGGGATCCCCGGGTATTAAGACATGTATAGCTTAATATAACGTAAATGATGTCTCTTATTTAAATATGTAATAGAAAACCCAAGAAAATGTATGTTATTTAAAAAAAATATACATCGTTTTTGGACTATGGAGGGGTGCCATTATTTTATGTGCACAGTACATTCTGCGTCAATGACGTCAAATGGTTGCACTCGGTGAGCTACTGGCGCATATTTCTATGATCTCTGTCTTTTTACTGCAACACAACTCAGAATACACAACTCAAAAAATAAAATACTGATACGATACCACATTGTGTAGAAGTGTCAAAGGGCAACAAGAGAAGCAATGTAAGACTGCTTTCCTAGCCATAATAGGAGGAGAAATGCATGGGAAGATGCCTGTGTACGAATAAAACTACATAAAAACCTGCTTCTTTTTTTCTCTCCACTTTAGTCCCAATGCCTTTGAGTCTTTTAGTTGACCACAGCTACTGAAAGAGCTTACAAACGACTGAGACAAGAAACGCTAGATGCCATCTGTTAGGATGTAAACATGCCAACGCTTATCATGACTCGCGGCCACTAGAGGAGTTTCCCAAGATATCTGGGGCGTTTAGACTCCTTGTGGAGAAAAATCGATGGTACAGCATTTGGTTTAAACCTATAGTTATATCCATCGCCACCTGTAAGCTCTTTCAGTAGCTGTGGTCATCATATCAGTATTTTATTTTCCGAGTTGTCTACTGTATTTCGAGATGTATTGTGGTAAAAATAGCATCGGTTAGCGATAGTAGCTCACCGAGTGCAACCATTTTACGTCATCAGAATAATGGCACCCCCCATAGGCCAAAATATGTATAAAACAATGTGATTTTTAAAAATAACTTTTTTAACACTACATTTTCAGTAAGAGACATCATTTACGTTATATTAAGCCATTCAAGTCTTAATACCCAGGGATCCTTTAAAGGAGTATTTCACTTCTGGAACAAAAATTTACAGATTTACTCACCCCCTTGTCATTCAAGATATTCATGTCTTTCTTTCTTCAGTCGTACAGAAATGATGTTTTTTGAGGAAAACATTTCAGGATTTCTGGACTTCTATGGTGCCCCCGAGTTTGAACTTCGAAAATGCAGTTTAAATTTAGCATCAAAGGACTCTAAACAATCCCAGCCGAGGAAGAAAGGTCTTATCTAGCGAAAAGATTGGTTAAACCAAAATCTCTTTATTCTATAGTCTTTGGTTAAATTCTCCTCTTGTCTTGCTCTGCGTGAACTGTGTTTGTTTCCGTTTCATGACAGTTAGGGTAGATCTAAAAATTCCCATATCATTTTCTCCTCCAACTTCAAAATCGTCCTACATCGCTGCAGAAATACTGACCCATTGTTTACAACGTGAATATACAAAGAAGGTCAAATGCCCTATATAAAAACGGTGTGATGTAGGACGATTTAGGACGATTTTGAAGTTGGCGGAGAAAATGAGATGGGAGTTTTTCGACATACCCTAATTGTCATGAACCGGGAAAACAGAGTTAACTCAAAACTAGACAAGAGGAGCGTTTGAGATTAGAAAACATATTGTAACTTTTTTAGAAAATAACCAATCGTTTCGCTTGATAAGATCCTTCTTCCTCAGCTGGGATCGTGTAGAGCCCTTTGAAGCTTCATTGAAACTGCGTTTTTAATCTTCAATCCACTGGGCTGGCCTAGCCACCATAAAAGGTCACTGTATGAAGAATAATCCAGGAATGTTTTCCTCAAAAAAACTTTGAGACTGAAGAAAGAAAGACATGAACATCTCGGATGACATACGGGTGAGTAACTTGTCAGGAATTTTTTTCATTTGTGTTTGTCATAAAATTATGAACAAATACATTAAAACAACACCATGGTTTAAACTTTGGAGGGTTTTCAGTCCCTCTTTATATTGAGTGGCCTTAACATTGAAATGAATCATTTGGTACTATGCACATATTGTGTACATCATTTTTTTACATTGTACTTATATTTGAAAAATACCTGCATATAATTACATCTGTAATTAATTTCTGTAATTGCATTTATAATTACACTGTTGAACCATCCCTTACTCCTTAACCCAGCCTTAAACCTACCCACACCACCAAACCTGTCCCTAACGTTACCCACCTCAATACCAGAAAAAGTGATTTGCAATACAATATAAACGCAATAAGTACATTGTATTTCTGTATATAGAGACTATTTTTTATAAATGTTCTCTAATGTTTGTAGGTAGGGCACTGCTAAAATATGCAACAGGGCTGAAGAGGTTTTAACCAGGGCTCTGAACTGGTTCAAGGACCGAAAACGATAACCGGAAACGAACAAAATTTTGACTGGCACAGAACCGAAAACAGAAACGAAATCAAATTTTATAGTTCCTAACAGAATAAACATTTTTAAATGGCCATTAACCGGTTAATAACGTTATTTTGTCGTTCCATTTAATATTTGAAATTTGTTGTCAACTAATCAGGAATTCAAGTAGTACAGACTATGCAAATGTGATGCTGATGCATCCAGCGAGTGAAATGCCCGCCCGCGCTCAGCTGTGAACTCTAGTCGCAATGGCAATGAATTCTGCTACCATCTGTTTTAATGGGAGCTAGCAAAATCTGACAGTGTAGCACAAATCATCAGAACACCGGCGTTAGAGTTTATCCGACGACAGTGTAAGATGTATTCAACAGATCTTACGCACCTGCGGAGCTTCTGTGAATGGAGAAAACACAATAAAACTATAGGCTTACATAAAAAGGAATATATATGCCTATACACTAAATATAGTTCACGTAAATCATTGACAGATTAACAAATCGAAAGAAAAAAATATGTATGCCGAGTTAGGCCTACGGTTCATTGCGACGCATTCCAACGTTCTCGGAACGGAAAACAAGACGGCAGAAAGTAGTTTTCTTTATTTTGCAAAAGCTTTACAGTTTTATTTTAAAGTTTTATTTGTTTTGCAATAGTTTGACAGTTTTGAATGATGTCTTGCATCTGTATAACCAACCAGCGTTGGTATGGCCGTATCGCGCTGGCGCCTCAAACATAAAGACACGTATTTTTGCGATATTGAAGCCTGTTCATTATCAAAATAAAATACAGTTAAAGGAACGTATAAAAAGTTACAGTGCTCCGTTGTCCAATCTGTTGCATTCAGCATGACCACCGCTTCACTGTGCTGTTATTGCCGATGTGAAGGATGATGTTTTACATCGATGAAAGTAAAAGCCAATAAATTATATTTTAGTATACGTAGAGAATATGGAAACATTTGTATTCGTGCAGAGTGAGAGAGGTAGGCATCAGTTTCACATTTAATTTGTTTTTGGAATGACGTTTTTATAGCCTATAGGATATATCCTTAAGTTTAGAGGATTTGTTCTGGAGAGAAACTAATAACTGTGTTTATAATGTTTGTAAACATTTTTGATTTACCGGCATTTTAGCCTTCATCATTTCTGAATAATAGCCTAATAAAATGCGACGCGGCTTAGCCTTTTTTTTTGTTTTTTCCTCAAAACGCAATTTTATACAAGTAGCGTTTTTTTTTTTTTAAGAATTTGCAGCAAACATTTTTAAATATCTTTAAAGATTTTTTTCTTTTGTTTAGTAGCCTACATTTAGAAATTTAAAAATCTAGAAAAGATGATGCTGTATTGGCTGTGACTAAGCGCAGTGGGTTAAGATAACATCGCTTTCTGTATTTTTTTCTTTCTTTTTGTGTAAAGAAAACACTGTACTTTATTATTATTATTATTATTATTATAGGCAAAGACCATTTTTAAAACAATGGTATTATCCGTTATTTTTTCTATTCAAACCGGTTTCGTAACGGTAATAATATAGAGGAACGCAGGAACAGAAACGTTGAAATATCGATTCTGCTCGGAGTGAACCGATTTACTTTTTTCTTTTTTTCTTTTTTTTAGGTTTTAACCACAGGTTTTGTATCACCATCATGGCTGTTTTGTGGTACCCATGGTTTAACTACAGTAACAATGTTTCTTTTTTTAACTATGGTATAAACATAGTTAAAAAAAAATCATAAGTTACAAGGTATACCCAGCGGTTAAGGTGAGTTGTAGCCTATCAGAGTGGAGTTCACTGTCACCTACTGACTGTCGCATATTCTCTATTTTGTTATACTATTAAGTTCTTGTTTGTATTTTTCAGTTGCCTGTGTACTTTTGTAGTCCTTTGTTATTTTATTATTTATTGCTTTACCGTATCACAGTGTTGGCAACTCTTACAGATTTTCCTTGAAGCATTGCTGTGACACAGAGTCCTCACAGAAGTCCTTATTTTATATGAAAGAATGAATGAATGAATGATGCATTTATATAGCGCTTTATTGTGTATTGCTGTGCACCCAAAGCGCTTTACAATCATGTGGGGGGGTCTCTCCTCAACCACCACCAGTGTGCAGCATCCACTTGGTTAAATATATATATATATATTTGGTTATATATATTTGGTTAAATATAAGCTTTGTGCAACACTTCTTTACATTATGCAAACTTGACATGTATTAACAGTTTTTTTATTTTTTTGCAATGTATTTATCTCTAATTGTTATCACAGGTGAAAACTGCATCAGAGGGGGAGGACTTTTCTGCTACTTTGCAAGCATATGCAAAAGATCTCCAGAAATTTGTCCTGCCCACAGCTGAAAGGAAAAATTGCCAATATGCCTATTTTGTATTTTGTATAAGTGGTTGAAAATTAGTTTTTTCTGCATTCTTTTCTTGAAAAAGATCTGTTAAAATCGTTAAATAATAAAAATGTTTCTTTGTTACAGCCCGCAGATGTTACTTACACAGTAACTACACGTAACAAGAAGGTAACAAGGCATCACTTTAGATTACAGCCCGCGGATGTTACACTTACACAGTAACTACACGTAACAAGAGGGTAACAAGGCATCACTTTAGATTACAGCCCGCGGATGTTACACTTACACAGTAACTACACGTAACAAGAGGGTAACAAGGCATCACTTTAGATTACAGCCCGCAGATGTTACACTTACATAGTAACTACACGTAACAAGAGGGTAACAAGGCTTCACTTTAGATTATTGCCTGTGGATGTTACACTTACACAGTAACTACACGTAACAAGAGGGTAACAAGGCTTCACTTTAGATTACAGCCCACGGATGTTACACTTACACAGTAACTACACGTAACAAGGGTGTATGCTTGCATAGTAGTTAAGAAAAATGTTGTAGTACATTTTATTCTTCTTGCCTCAAACCACATACGGAAGCTCAAGTGCACCAACAGCACTACAGCTATCAAAAAAAACATAAATTCGGTAAATGAACGTGTAATATGATGGTATATTTATATGCTATATCCTGGGAGCAGCTGGAAACAGGTAATCTATTTGTCCACTACTGCACCTCAACGGACATGATTCGCTGCTGAGATGACCATATCCAATTTATCAGGTAAATTTTCATATCAATTTTTAAACCAAATCATAGCAGAAATTTGTCACAAAATTTTCCCATACTTTAGTAATCTCGACTATGGTGGATTTTAACTTTGCTATTTAACTTTACTACTAAATTATACTATAGTATAGGCATACTATTTGTATCAATGTATTATTGCAACATAAGATATATGTTGCAATAATACAATAAGTACCCCGTATGTAGTGTAAAATATACTGCATCATATATTTTATGTTTTTACAACTTGTTCTAAATCATAATATTGTTGCCAAACACAGTACGTATGCATAACACATAATCTTAGAATAGTTACGCATTACTTATGAAATACTAACAGTATAAATATTTTTAATTTTCCAAGTCATTACCCCCTTATCCCCCAAACTTTGCACATTGTTTCCAGTTACCTACACGTACGTACAGGGACCAAACTCTCTCGCTTGCTTGGAACCAGTGGTCGACAGCTGGAATGTCGGAGGGCTCTTCTGTCCAGGGAAACAGAGGGGGTTGGTAGCCGAGTATGCAATGGAAAGGGGTGAGGCCGGTGGTGGTTTGCTTGAGGGAATTTTGTGCATACTCGGCCGACGGGAGGAAGCAGTTCCAGCAGGAAGCAGGTAGCTGTGCTGGTTGTCATGAGAGTAGGCCCAGAGATATCACCCAATCTCCTGAATCTTCGGCTCAGTCTGGCCGTTAGTCTGGGGGTGATACCCTGAGGAGAGACTGACGGTGACATCGAGGAGTTTGAAGAATACCTTCCAGACACAGGAGACAAACTGTGGCCCACGGTCGGAGGTGACATCTTCCGGGATGTCGAAGGTGCTGAAGAGATTATGGAAGAGGGCCTGTGGTGTTTTGAGGAGTGTGGGTAATCCCCGGAGGGGAATTAACTTGCAGGCTTTGGAGAATCTGTCAACTGCAACGAGTATGCAGGTATAACCTTCTGACTTGGGGAGATCTGTGACGAAGTCGACTCCGACGTGGGACCAGGGGCGACGTGGAATGGGTAATGGGACTAATTTTCCGGTGGGTAAGTGATGTGGAGTCTTGGAGATGGCATACTGGGAGACATCCCGGGCTATGCTGGGCCACCAGTACCAAGCTTGGAGGAGCGAGAGAGTACGCTGGCTGCCTGGGTGTCCAGAGCCCGGGGAAGCATGCGGGGAGCCCAGAAGAGAAGTCCTCAAGGAGGTGGGCACATAGGTTTTGCCCTCTGGGCCTCCAAGCGGAGCGGGTTCGGTGATGGAGGCGATGCGGATCTGTTCATCCAGGGCCTACCGGATGGGGCTCACAAGGACGGCTCTCCGTGGTATTGAGACAGCACTGCTCCCACGCAGGTGGTGGAGGCATCCAGTTCCGCTATGAACGGGAGTTGGGGTTCGGGATGTGAGAGAATGGGAGTAGTGTAGAAGGCCTCCTGGAGCTTCTTGTAGGCAGCTCGTGCTTCGGAGTTCCAGGATAGAGACTTGGGTTTCTGACCGAGCATGGAAGTGAGGGGGGCTGAAGTTCAGAATGAACCTCCGGTAGAAATTTGCGAAGGTCCTTTACTGACTGAGGCTGGGGCCAGTCCCGGATGGCTTGGACCTTCCCCTGATCCATCTGGATCCCATCTGCACTGAGGATGTAGCCAAGGAACTGGACCGTGGGGCGGTTGAACTCACACTTCTCAAGCTTCAGGTAGAGGTGGTGTTTTCTGAGTTGGGGTAGGACCTGTGTCACGTGATGGCGATGTTCGGCCAGGTTCCGGGAGTAGATCAGGATATCGTCTATGTACATGATGAGGAACTCCCTGAACACCTCGTTCATAAACCCATGGAAGACAGACGGAGAGTTGGAAAGGCCATACGGCATGACCCAATATTCATATTAGCCTGAGGGGGTAATGAATGCTTTCTTCCGCTCGTCGCCTTACAGGATATGAACGAGGTTATAGGCGCTCCGCAGGTCCAGCTTCGAGAAGATGCAGGCCCCACGGAGATCCTCGAAGGCAGCCAGGACCAGGGGAAGAGGATAAGGGAGCTTGACAGTGAGGGTCCGGTAGTCGATGCAAGGCCGCAAGCCTCCGTCAAGCCTCCTTCTTGCCCACGAAGAAGAAGCTCGAGGCCACCGGAGAGGTGGAAGGGCGAATGAACTATTGTTGGAGAGCCTCCTTGATGTAATCCTCCATCGCCTTGCGCTCCGGGATGGACAGGGGGTACACTTGACTCTTGGGGAGTATAGCACCAGACAGCAGGTCGATGGCACAATCCCATGGCCGGTGCGGTTGTAACTTCGTGGCTGCCTGTTTGCTGAACACATCCTGGAATGCCAGGTATTCAAGCAAGCGGGGAATGGTAATGTCTCTAGGGGCTTATCTGAGTGTGAATGTCCTTTTTCCTTTTCCAGGGGATATGTGTCACGGCGTAATGATGGAGGACTCAGACGCAGAGTGGAGCAGGAGAAACGTTTATTTTCACCACAAAAACACAAAATAACATAAACAATAACTGTGGCTTGAAGGAAGCGGAGATTCCAGAGCTGACCGGCAGCGTCTGCGGACCACACAAGCTGCTGGATCTCCGTGCTACGAGTCCTGAAGGACACAGGAACAGAAGGTGAGAGAAATGAGAAGTGAGATTCTCATACACAAAACGAGTAAGGACAAAAACAATCTACTCACGACGAGGAACGGAAAAACAGGAACATATATGGGAGTGGGGGAATGAGCGACAGGTGGGGGAGAGTCAGCTCGTGATCCGTACCCTCCAGCTTTATAATCAGCACTGATTGCCCAGACCACGAGCTGCCGAACAGACAGGACAACACAGACAGCACGAGGAGCCGAGAAGGCACCCTGAACCGTGACAATCTGGAGGTAACAGGGGAGCATGGAGACGGTGGAGAACTGGAGCAGTGGAGAACAGGGATAGGAACAATGGAGCAACTGTTAAGTAGACAAAAGGTAAGTGGGTCAGGTTAGTCAACATGGAAAGTTTGAGACCAGACAGTGAGTGACCGGGAGGAGTGCAGGGATATAGTGCTGCTCATTAGTCCTGACAGGTGGTGGTGATCAGAAATCAAGGAATTGGGATCTGGTGAGTGTTGTTGGTGGAGACTGCGGTGACTGTGGTGACTCTCTGACAATAATGATAAAAATCCACCCAGTGTTTTTTTTTTATCTATTTAAATCTTTACCCCTTTCTCAAATCGAGCCGATCTCAGATGCCTGTCGTGTGATGTCACATGGACGAAGGCCGGTCCCATGATAGTTTGATTGACAGTAGCTTTTAGCACAGACTGCACTGGTGTCTTACCTCAGACCCGCCCTGAGTGAGCTGTCATCAGTTGTTTCACCGCCGGAGCAGATGTAGACAAGAATGACTCCTAAACGATTGAGGTGTTTTGGTGTTGGATGTAATAATGAACATAGCAGTAGTCATTTACTCCCGTCATCTGAGCGGCTGAAGAGGATTACGTTTGGTTCTGAAGGGAATGCACCCTCGATCTACCTAAATGCGTCTATGTTCACGCGAATCATTCGTGATTCACCTACAGAAGAAGTGAGTACAAGGTTTTTTAAATTAATCTTTGCAAATCGCCTTTCCTAATAATGTGCTAATTAGCAAGTTTCACGATGAATTAAGTAAACAGTCCCTCAGAGAGCGGCTCGGAAGAGAGGTGCGGGGTCAGCAGAGCTCATTAAAATTTAAAGGAGAATGACACAATACGGCTTGCTCTGACAAGAGCTGTTTTTGACAGAGTAGAAAAGGTGTTTTTTTACAATACCAATGAGGAATTTTAACCAATTTATGTTACAGACTTTTCATTAAGCCTCTAAAGAATAATATCAGCTTGTGGAAAATGGGCATTACTGTATATGACCTCTTTAAGTTGTTTGTCTTAATTTAATGGTTTGCATGCATTTGTAGAAATAATTGTATATAAATTTATACTTTCATTGGAGCACCTAACCCCACCCCTACCCTAAACCTACCCACTTCAAACACGTAACAGGTAAATATAAGCACAGTCACAGGTATTTATTGCAAAAACTGACCATAAACAAGCATAAAAGCATTAAAAACAAGTCGTGTTGCATTCCAAGTCTTCAGAAGCCATACAATGTCTTTATGGGAAGAAGAGAGTAAAACATAAAGGGTTAGTTCACCCAAATATGAAAATTAGCCTGTGTTTTACACACCCTCAAAGCATAGGTGTATATGACTTTCTTCTTTCAGACAAATCCAATCGGAGTTATATTAAAAATTTCCTCCACCCTCCACCTGGCTCTTACCCACCTTGAAAATAAAGACTCCTATGTTAGAATGCTGTTCATTGACTTCAGCTCGGCATTCAACACAATAATCCCACAACAGCTCATAAATAAACTAAACCTGCTGGGCCTTAACAATTCCCAACACCATGTCACCCCAAATGGCACAACAGCGCCTACACTTTCTCCGCCAGCTGAAAAGCAAGTCTCCCTCCACCCATCCTCACCACATTCTACAGAGGCACCATTGAGAGTGTGCTGACCAGCTGCATCACTGTCTGGTATGGGAACTGTAGTGCTGCTGACCGCAAGACCCTCCAGCGGACAGTGAACACAGCTGCAAAGATCATCGGTGCCCCTCTCCCCTCCATCCTGGACATTTTCCTTACACGATGCTCCAGCAAAACCAACATCATCGTGAAGGACTCCACCCATCCCTCCCACAGTCTTCCAGATCCTACCATCAGGAAGATGGTACCGGAGCATCAGAGCCCGCTCCACCAGACTGCTCAACAGCTTTTTCCCCCAGGCTGTGAGAGCCCTGAACTCAAATCACCCCGCCCCCCTCTGAAACCCCATGCAAACCCCTACCTGCTGAAACATTATAGTTCTTCACATCCGCTGCGATCTCAAAACTCTGGCCATTTGCCCTTACCAAAAAGTAGTATACTTCAAGTTTATTTTATTAAGTATACTTAAGTAAAGTTCAAGTATATTTTTAAGTATACTCTATGTAGTAAGTATACAAATAGCAGTGTACTAGTAGTATACTCGTAAGTGTACTATTTCAATACTCCTTGGGACTAAATTGGCCCACTTTCTAGTATATAAAATATACATTTAAGTATACTTTAAGTATAACAGTAGTAAACTTTGAGTACACAACTAGTTTAAATCAAAGTTTTTAGCTTGTACTGCAACTATACTAAAAGTGAACATAGGTATACTGATAGTTTACTAATTAAATACTTGTAGTAACATTTTTAGTACATTTTGAAGTATAGTTTTATATTGTAAGTATACTCATAAGTTTCCTTTAAGTGAACTTCACATCATACTTTAAGTATACTACTCTGTCCCTATTTATTAATTTGCATATATTTTTTATATGAATATCTGAACACACAAAACATCAAAAGAAAGAACAGTATATCTGCTTGTAAACAAACACATTTTATTCTAGCTTCATGCATTCTTTTTTAAACACTGGGAATGTGGGTAAGTTTCATAAATAAATAAAAAATAAACAACATTTTGAACAAAACGATGAAAAAAGACTATGAATTGGATTCAGAATGATAATCAAAACATAGATGGAGTCGATCAACACCCTAAAGCTTGACAGTCGTTATTACCTCTTCATTGGTCAACATTTTATTCCATAATGTTACACAGTTTTGATGCTGTTTTATGTCAGATGATCATTTTTTGGGGGCAATTCTGTACAGAAGATGTGTACTAGCGCCCATATAACAATGAAAACACAGATTCTAGGAGTACAGATATAGCAGTATCTTCCTTAAACTAATACTTTTTGTCCCAAAGACAAAGATAGGCCTATATATATCTTATATTTTCCTTTCAAAGTGTTCTATCTTTTTTGCAGAATTGTAAAATTACTATAAGACTAGAATTCTGTAAAACAGACAAGCTATGATAATTTTATTTAAACGCTTACAATAAACTCAACTAATTTTATAATGACAATCCCAATATACATCTTCTAATTGAATGCCATTTGCTGCTAAATTAATTTAAACATTCAAGGAAATTAAATGGATAAATAAAATACAGCAGATGAGAGAACAGATAATATTATAATGCAGTTTTCAGCACAGCACCATCGGCTCCACAATCCCTCTAATGCAGAGACACCACTGGAAATTATGCATTAATTAAGCATATTATTTCTGATCGTACAGAGAATTTAATCCACATCACTCAATATATTTTCCTGAGTTATGCATCCAAGGAAAGAATGGTGTGAATGTTGAATTTATGCCCGACATGCACATGCCTCAATATCTCTGCAGGCCTCTTCTATTGTTGGGAGAGGAGTTGCTTTAAGGGCAATTGACTGAGCACTTTCCATCTGTGCTCAGTCAATTGCCAGTACAACTGGACTTTTTTTCAGAATGGTGGAAATAACAACATCATGAACCAGATGTAGCCAGTTTTAAGTGAATTATTTTGTGTTATTACTAATATTATCATGTTAAATCCGAAATCCAGAAGTTTTTTTATTTTTTCAGTTCCTGAAGTATGCTGAAGTATGTTAATGTGTTTTCCCCACAACCTTTAGTTAGTGTTACAATATATGATCACGCTAACTGCGTGCCACTCACCAGCCCTGCAAAGCAAGACTGAGTGGCCACACTCACACCTGCCATGCTGACTGTTTGGTGTGAAGTGCCAGACCTTTGATTGATAGCATAACTTTCATTGCATTTTATTCTACAACATAAAATACAGTACATAAGTGTAAGGTCTAGTTTGGGTTTAATTTCATGTTCATGTTTTCACGTCTTTTATTTTGAAGTTTAGTTACGGTTCCTGTTTGTTTCATGCTTCCCTTTGCCCTCATGTCTTAATGCTATTGGTTCCCTTGTTCTTTGTGTCACGTTCTGATTGGTTCTCTTGTTCATTGTGTCATGTTCTGATTGGTTGGTTCTTGTCATGTGTCCAGTCTTGTTTTCTATAAGTAGCCATGTTGTTGCCTTTGTTCCTCATCGTGTATTAATGTTGTAACCTGCTGTCTGTGAGTCTACAGTTAAAAAAAACAAAACAACAACAAAAAATAGTTTCATCTTAAAATAATTTGTTATCCCGCTGCCATAAATTTGTTAGTTTAGTCAACTAAAATATTCCAGTTGTCCCTTAAATTAACATTGAGTAGCCTAGTTTAAAATTTCAAGTTGACTAAACTAAAAAAATTAAGTCAGCGGTGTAACAAATTATTTTAAGTTGAAACAACTTCTCTTTTTTTTTTTTTTTTTTTTTTTTTTTTTTTTACAGTGTAGTCTTTTCATGCAATGCCAAGTCTGTTTCATGTCAAGCCTGTTCATGTCAAGTCTTCCTTTGTTTGGATTTTGGATTTCACATTTGTAAATAAACTGCACTTGGGTTCATCACTACGTTCGCCTTCAGTGGACTCCTCTTTACAATAAGTAATACCTCCTTGAGTGTGTATTTTAAGCTTTTACTTCCCTTAAAAAGGTGTGGATAAATGGAACTACAGAGTGTCACGGTTTGGTTTCTGTTTGCCCTTATTTGGTTTTGTTCCGGTTTTCCTCATTAGTTCCTTGTTAGTTAATTAAGGCTAAGTCCTTTCACCTGTGTTTTTGTCATTATCTCGTTCATTCCTTTGTTTCCATTTGCTTCATAAGCACTCAGTTTGGTTTGAAGCCTTGTCCTGTCTGAACGTTAATAAATAGAAAAGTGAGTTGATGCATCGTCGTTTTCCTTATCTTTATTTGGTTTAACTACAACCACATATCCCGTAACAGAAGACAGGACCAAAGGACAGAATGAATGACAGAGCCCTATTTATTTTCCTGGCCATTTCGGAGCCCGACCCGCTGAACTATGTAAGGGCATTCGTACCGCTCGCCCTCTCCAGTACCTGTCAGTCTGTGTCTCGTGTTCCCCCGCCTCTCGTGTCCATATTTGGCCTTTCTGTTCCTGTCCTCGTTCCCTGCTCATTAGTTAATTAGCTCCTAGCCCTGTGTGTAATTGCCCCGCACCTGTTTCTGTTCTTCCTTGTTGATTTCTCCATGTTTATAAGCCCTGTGTTTCCCTGCCCCTGTGTCCGGTATTAAACGTCATATGTGTTCGTCGATACCCCAAGCTCCATGTTCCCTGGTTTGGATTAAATAAACCTGGCTTTTGGAAATCTCCGTGTCTCCTCGCTCCTTGCTCGAGTGCAATTCCTCCCCGTTTTGTTTTCCGTTTTTTTTTAAGTTTTTGTTTGTTCCTGTTTTTCCCCCCTCTGCGGCGATGGAGTTCGTCACCCGCCTCCGCGCCCTTATCCTCCGCGAGCTACCGTTGATGGAGTTTGCCAAGGAGTTCTGCGGGCTCGCGAGGAGTTCGGAGCTCCATGACGCGGCGATTCTCCACCTGTTCCGACTCGGGGCCGGTTTCCACTTCCCCATTGACCTCCCAGTCACCGCTGGATTGACCTGGAGGGAAGGGATATACCGGTGTCTGGGAGACATCCGGGCCCGAGCCGGAGCCAGCCCGCCGTCGTCCATGACTCCCATGTGTTGTAACAGTTATAACTGCATGAAGATGAATGGTAACTTTAACACAATACCTGCAAAATACTGGATACATCCTGCAAATGCATATGATTCAAGACTATAAATACTCTCATTTATGTTTTCCAATATAACAACATAAGTTATGTTATCTCATCACTTATTTGCTTTTGTATAGGCTAGCACATCAGAAGAATTGGACATGGCGCCAAAAGATACCCTCAACTGTTCTCAAGGCAACACTCCAAGTGTGTTGTGTCACACCCCACAGAGCAGAGAGAGTGGGGTGAGCAGAGCTCATTAACATTTAAAGGCACATGCACTGAAATGGCGTGCTGAACAGAGAGCTGTTTTTGACCAGGTAAAATTAGTGTTTTTTTACAATACTAACAAGAATTTTTAATTAAAGTATATTGCAAACTTTTCATTTAGACCCTAAAGAATCATATTAACTTGTACAAAAATGGCATTATATGACCCCTTTAATATTCTGAGTCGTAATATTAATGGCCTAAATGGCCCTCACAAACGTACAGGTTTTCTGGATTTTTTGCGAAGAAGAAAGATTTATATAGTGTTAGTTCAAGAATCCCATTTGAAAAAGGAGGATATACACAGGTGTAATAAGTTTTATGAAGTGGTATCTCACTCATCTTCGGATACTAAAACTAAGGGTGTCCTAATATTGGTCCGAAGGACTTTAAATATTACTATTTTAGATAAAGGTTGTGATACAGATGGTAGAATAACACATATAAAAACAATAGTGGAGAATAGGAATATTGTATTTCTCTCAGTTTATGCCCCTTGTACTCCTGACCCTACTTTTTTCTCTGTTTTGTCAACCTATCTCTTGAAGTTTTCAGATTTTGAAATTGTATTGGGTGCAGATAGAATTCTGTAATGTCGCATATCCTAGATAGATCTGGACCAAACGAATCACACTCTTAAACTTTGTGGTCTGACAAACTTCATCAATGTTTAACCTCATCCTCATTGGTGGATAGTTGGCGTTTATTAAGTCTTTCACTTTCTTTTCTGCTACTCATAAATCCTATTCGCGAATTGACTATATTTTAATTTCTACTTCTTTATCTTCAGCTGTTCGTGATGCCGATGTCTGTTCCTTATCTTTTTTGGATCATGATGGAAATTTGTGCAGATTATCTTTAATCCCTCGGCCATCTCGTGCCACTAGATGGCGATTTAACCCTAAATTGTTACAGGATGAACATTTTTGCAGTCAATTCAGAAATAAATTTGCTGAGTTTATTGAAATTAACCAAGGTTCAGTGGATGATCCTCGAACACTTTGGAATGCAGTTAAAGGATTTATAAGGAATAACTCAATTTCATATGCCTCTTTCCTTCAGAAAAACCGACACAAAAAGATAGTTGAACTGGAATCACAGCTCCAAAATCTGACTAGAGATAATCAGCGTTGTTTCTCAGACAATACACTCAGTAAAATCATAGCGGTTAGGTCCGAACTCAATTCATTACTGAGATCCAGGGCAGAATTCCTGATCCAAAGATCCAGGCAGAATTATTATTTTCAAGGGAGTAGACCACCTTTTAGCCCTAAGATTACGCAACAGTGAAAAGTTTGCTAATATTTCAGCAGTGAATCCCAATCTGGGCTCATTATGACAGACCCAAAAGACATTAATATCGCCTTTCACTCTTTTTACTCTAACCTCTATACTTTTTCTGCTGATGGTGACCCTGACTCTTTTGCATCTTTTCTGTCCAACCTTGATTTACCTAGGTTGTCAGATTCGGATACGGAATACCTGGCTGAACCGATCACTCTTCAGGAGCTGGAGTCAGCAATTCGATCTATGAACAGGGGGAAATCCCCAGGCATAGATGGCATTCCAATCGAATTCTATACTACTTTTTGGTCGGATTCAAGCCCCCTCATGTTAGATATGATACATTTTTCAGAATCAGAATGAGCTTTATTGGCCAAGTATGTTTACACATACAAGGAATTTGTTGTAGTGACAGAAGCTCCACAGTGCAACAGAAGGACAGTAACAGGACAGGACACAGGTAATGAAACAAAATAATAGGAAATAGCCAATGACCAATGTACAAAGCAGCAAAAAAAAATAAAAAATGCACAATATATAATATATAATATAGGCGACTATGTATGTACAGGTCAAGTATGTGCAAATTAGAAATGAGAAAATAAAATAAGTGAGTGTGGTGAATGGATAATGTATTAGTTGTGTGTTCTACGTTTATTTATTGAGTGTTCATGAGATGTATTGACTGAGGGAAGAAACTGTCTGGTCATTCTGGTGCTCAGAGCTCTGTAGCGTCGACCAGATGGTAAAAGTTCAAAGAGGTTGTGTGCTGGATGTGAGGGGTCCAGAGTGATTTTACCAGCCTTTTTGCTCACTCTGGATAAGTACAGTTCTTGGACAGTGGGGAGGGTTGTACCAATGATTCGCTCAGCAGTCCGGACTACCCTCCGTAGTCTTCTGAGGTCAGATTTGGTAGCTGAGCTGAACCAGACAGTTATTGAGGTGCAGAGGATGGATTCAATGATGGCAGAGTAGAACTGTTTCAGTAAGTCCTGTGGCAGGTTGAACTTCCTCAGCTGGCGAAGAAAGTACAACCTCTGCTGGGCCTTCCTGACAATGGAGTCAATGTGAATATCCCACTTCAGGTCCTGAGAGATGGTGGTGCCCAGGAATCTGAATGACTCCACTGCAGTCACGGTGCTGTTCATGATAGAGAGTGGGGGGAGAGCAGGGGGGTTTCTCCTGAAGTCCACGATCATCTCCACCGTTTTGAGCGTGTTAAGCTCCAGGTTGTTGAGACTGCACCAGACAGCCAGCTCCTTAACCTCCTGTCTGTAAGCAGACTCGACACCGTCCTGGATGAGGCCGATCAGTGTGGTGTCGTCTGTGAACTTCAGGAGCTTGACAGAGGGGTCTTTAGATGTGCAGTCGTTGGTGTAGAGGGAGAAGAGCAGTGGGGAGAGTACGCAGCCCTGAGGAGCTCCAGTGCTGATGTTTTGAGTGCTGGATGTGAATTTGCCAAGCTTTACTAACTGCTGTCTGTCTGTCAGGAAGCTGTTGATCCACTGGCAGACGGAGGTGGGGACGGAGAGCTGAGTTAGTTTATTTTGAAGGGTTTCCGGGATAATGGTGTTAAAAGCAGAGCTGAAGTCCACAAACAGGATCCTCACATAAGTCCCTGGTCTGTCCAGATGCTGCAGGATGAAGTGCAGTCCCATGTTGACTGCATCATCCACAGACCTGTTTGCTCTGTAGGCAAACTGCAGGGGGTCCAGTAAGGGTCCAGTGATGTCCTTCAGATGAGCCAGAACCAGTCTTTCGAATGATTTCATGGCTACAGACGTTAGTGCCACAGGTCTGTAGTCATTAAGTCCAGTAATTTTGTGTTTCTTTGGGACGGGGATGATGGTGGAGCGTTTGAAGCATGAGGGGACTTCACACAGCTCCAGTGATCTATTGAAGATCTGTGTGAAGATGGGGGGCCAGCTGCTCAGCACAGATTTTTAGGCAGGCTGGTGACACACCATCTGGACCAGGTGCTTTCCTTCTTTTGTTCTTCCTGAAGACCTGGCACACATCGTCTTCGCTGATTTGAATTGTAGATGTGGGGGAGAGAGGGGTTGCTGGAGGTGTGAATGGTTGTGTGGAGGGGTGTTCTGGGCGGGTGTGGGGTGATCGTTCAAAACGACAAAAGAACTCGTTTAAGTCGTCTGCCAGGTGTTGATTCTCCAGAGTGCTGGGGGGGTGGTGTTTTGTAGCTGGTGATGTCCTTTAATCCTAGCCACACTGAAGCCGGATCGCTGGAAGAGAATTTGTTCCTGAGCTTGTCAGAATAATTCCTCTTTGCCACTCTGATCTCCTTTTCCAGTGTGTATTTGGCCTGTTTGTACAAGACTTTATCCCCCTTTCTGTGAGCATCTTCTTTGGCCTGACGGAGCTGTCTGAGTTTGGCAGTGAACCATGGTTTGTCATTGTTGTAGAATAGATGAGTCCTGGTAGGAATGCACATGTCCTCACAGAAACTGATATAAGATGTTACAGTCTCTGTGAGCTCGTCCAGGTCATTTGCCGCAGCTTCAAAAACAGTCCAATCAGTCAGGTCGAAACAGGCTTGTAAATCCCGCTCTGTTTCGTTAGTCCATCTTTTAACAGATCTTAATACAGGCTTCGCAGACTTAAGTTTCTGCCTGTAGGATGGAATAAGAGTTACTCAAGGCTCATTTCACCCATCCATTAATATAGCTGTTATTGCTCTCTTGTTAAAAAAAGATAAAGATCCGACTTCCTGTTCTAGTTACTGGCCACTTTCTTTGATAGGGACTGATGTTAAATTATATGCTAAAGTACTATCTCGTCGTCTAGAGAAATTTTATGAATAGGCTAGTTCATCATGACCAAACAGGATTCATTAAATCTCGCTCAGCTTCGGATAACTTACGCAGGTTATATCATATTATTAATTCAAATAATAGTTTGTCCTCCCCTTGTGTCGTATTATCTCTAGATGCGATGAAAGCTTTTGACCAGCTAGAATGGAACTATTTATAGCCGGTTCTACAGCATCTGGGTCTGGGATCGAGTTTCATAAATATGATAAAAGTTCTGTATGCCAATCCAGCAGCCACTATTCTCACAGGTGCTGTTCACTCTAACCCATTCTTTATACATCGAGGTACTCGTCAGGGTTGCCTGCTGTCTCCTCTGTTATTTGCGCTATCCTTGGAACCCTTAGCTCAAGCGGTCTGACAATCTGAAACTATTTCTCCCATAAATATATGGAATACTCATCATCATATTTCTTTGTTTGCTGATGATGTCTTATTGTTTTTGGAGAAGCTGTCACATTCTATTCCTCATGTGCTGAATTTATTTGACCATTTTGGACCTCTCTCAGGGTTTAAAATTAATTGGAGTAAGTCATGCGTACTTCCCCTCAATTCTAAAATTGATTCCATGTCCCTTTCCATATCTATTCCATTGGTTCAAAATTTAAGTACTTGGGGATAGATGTTTTTCCTTACCTGCAGGAAATTGTCTCAAAAAACTATAATGGTATTCTATCCAAACTATCCTCAGATTTGGAAAATTGGTCTCGTCTTCCTACTTCTTTTCAGGTCCGTATATCGGTGATTAAAATGAATGTTCTCCCACATATTAATTTCTTTTCTTCCATTTTCTTCCTCTTGCTCCATCGGTTGGCTACTGGAACAAACTAGATGCATGTGTTTCACGGTATATATGGGATCGGAAACGTCCTCGTATTAAACTGACTACCTTACAACGATGTCGTTTACATGGAGGTCTTTCTTTCCCTAATTTTAGACTGTATGCTCAAGCCTTTTCCCTCTGCCCTTTATCAGTTTGGTTTGATGCTGACGCTTCTGTGTCTTGGAGAGCAATTGAGGAATCTATCGTTTAGCCGTATAAATTGAAGCATTTGTTTTTTCGGGAGTTTCGCTTGGGCAGTGTAAATCTCGGTTTGGTCCCATTGTAACCCATCTGCTCTCCACATGGAGGGATGTTGAACGACTAGCTACAAAATGGCATAGGCATTCGCCTATTTTCCACAATAATATCCTTTTGTCAGGCAGTACTCCATTTCATTGTCCGCAATGGACTCATAATAAAGTAAACATTCTGGGAGATATCTATGATGATAGTGGTTTAAAATCCTTCCAGAATCTTAAAACTCAATATAATCTGCCAGGCACTTCCTTTTTTATGTATTTGCGCATTAGATCGGCCCTACGGGCATATGGGTGCCTTGGAACTCTCACCTGCCTGTTCACCCTTTGCACAAACTAATCCTTCCTTCTGAGGAATCTCCCTCCTCTGCTTCAGTCATCTATCTCTTTCTTCTTGAGCATTCATACAAACCTTTATCTATTACAACTATTTGGGCTAAGGATCTTAATGAGGATGTGCATGTTTTATTTTCCAGTCAGTTATGGGGTATGTTTAAATTGTCTTCTAAAAACCCTAATCACCAAATGATTCATTGGAAATTGCTGCATAGGGTTTACTTGAATCCAATTAAACGTTTTTATATGAATCTGTTGTTTTCTTCTAAGTGTAATCTCTGTTCCCAATGAGGTTTAGGCACGTTTTTGCATTTTTTTGGGGGGAGTGCTCGTCTCTCTCACCTTTTTGGATTCTCACAGGACCTATCATATTTGTTGGGTACTGAGATATATTTGACTTTTTTCATGAATGACTTTTGGGACTTCACCTTGTCCGTCCAACAAAGATCTTTACTGTTAGCTGCTCTCACAGCAGCAAAAAAATGGTTTGTCAACCGTTGGAATCCTCCTCACACAATGGACAGACGAACCTGGACTGTGTATTTGTTGGACATTATCTCAATGGAACTCTCTACTTCTCGTATACATGGATCTAACGTGAAAACTGTAAATTCATGGCATTCAGCTTTTAATGTTGTCTTTTCTAAAAATCTTTGTAAAAAATATTTTATTGTTATTTGTTTATCATTAATATTAATTAAGGTGATTATTATGATTATTTAATTTTATTAATTAATTTATTTTTTGAGTCTACCAAGGGGTGGGATGGGTTGGGGTGGGTTTTAAATTTGTACAGCTGCTTTTTGTTTTGTACTACTGTTCCATATAATAAAACTTAATAAACAACAACAAAAAAAAAGCCCTGAATAGTTTAGCTCCTCAGTACTTGAGCGAGCTCTTATCGCATTATAGTCCTCCATGTCCACCGCATTCTCAAAACTCTGGCCATTTGATAATACCTAGAATATCAAAATGAACTGCGGGTGGCAGATCCTTTTTCTATTTAGCGCCCAAACTCTGGAACAATCTACCTAACACTGTTCGGGAGGCAGACACACTCTGTCAGTTTAAATCTAGATTAAAGACCCATCTCTTTAATCATACTAATACGCTTCTAATATTCAAATCCGTTGAAGGATTGCTAGGCTGCATTAATTAGGTCAACTGGAACCGGGAACACTTCCCATAATACACAATGTACTTGTTACATCATCAAGTCACCTTTATTTATATAGCGCTTTTAACAATGCAAATTTTATCAAAGCAGTTGCACAATATCAAAATAGGAAAATAGTGTGTCAATAATGTAAAATGACAAGATTAAACACTCAATTTTCAGTTAAAGGCATTTCATTATTGAATTCAGTGATGTCATCGTACAGCTCAGTTCAGTTTAAATAGTGTCTTTGCAATCAGGTCGCTGGAAATGAAGTGTTCCCAACTAAGCAAGCCAGAGACGACAGCGGCAAGGAACCAAAACTCCATCGGTGACAGAATGGAAAAAAAAATCTTGGGAGAAACCAGGCTCAGTCTGGGGGCCAGTTCTCCTCTGGCCAAACGAACCAGCAGTTCAATTCCAACTGCAGCAAAGTTAGATTGTAAGGGCTCAACTGCTTTCAGTATTTTTTTTCCCGATGGCTGTCTAGGTGGCGGGGTCCTCACTGGGGATCTGTCTCTGGGGCTCATCTAGGTGTCCTGGTCTCCGCTGACGTTCAGGGCTGTAGAGGTCGTCTCTGGGTGCTGATCCACCATCTGATCTGGATACGAACTGGATCTGGTGACTGCAGTGACCATCTGGGCTGGATACGGACTGGATCGGGTGGCTACGGTGACCTCGGAATAAGAGAGTAACAGACTAATATTAGCGTAGATGTCAATCTTAATCCAGATTTAAACTGACAGAGTGTGTCTGTTTCCCGAACAGTGTTAGGTAGATTGTTCCAGCGTTTAGGCGCTAAATAGAAAAAAGGATCTGCCCCCCGCAGTTGATTTTGATATTCTAGGTATTATCAAATGGCCAGAGTTTTGAGAACGTAATGGATGGGGAGGACTATAATGCGATAAAAGCTCACTCAAGTACTGAGGAGCTAAACCATTCAGGGCTTTATAAGTAATTAACAAGATTTTAAAATCTATGCAATGTTTAATAGGGAGCCAGTGCAGTGTTGACAGAAACGGGCTAATGTGGTCATACTTCCTGGTTCTAGTAAGAACTCTAGCTGCTGCATTTTGAACCATCTGTAGTTTTTTTTTATTAAGTGTGCAGAACAACCGCCAAATAAAGTATTACAATAATCTAACCTTGAGGTCACAAACGCATTAATTTTCTGCATTTGACATTGAGAGCATATGCCTCAGTTTAGATAGGTTTTTAAGCAGTTTTACAAATGCTAGAAATGTGGCTGTCAAAGGAGAGATTGTTATCAAATAGCACACCTAGGTTCCTGGCTGATGATGAAGAATTTACAGAGCAGCCATCAAGTGTTAGACAGTGTTCTAGGTTATTACTTTTGGGGGTTTTAGGTCCGATAATTAACACCTCTGTTTTTTCAGAATTTAGCAGTAAGAAATTACCCGTCATCCAGTTTTTTTTTTATATCGACTATGCATTTCAGAAGTTTCTCAAATTGGTGTTTTTCAATGGGCCACGAAGAAAAATAGAGCTGAGTATCATCAGCATAACAGTGAATATAAGGAATATAATTGTGAGGATACTACCTTTTCTAGTATCTTTGACAGAAAAGGGAGATTCGAGATTGGTTTGTAATTAACTAGATCTTTGGGGTCAAGTTGTGTTTTTTTTAATGAGAGGATTAATTACAGCCAATTGAAAGGTTTTGGGGACATATCCTAATGACAATGACGAATTAATAATAGCCAAAAGAGGAGCTATGACTTCTGGAAGCACCTCTTTTAGTAGTTTAGATGGAATAGGGTCTAACATACATGTTGTTGGTTTAGATATTTAACAAGTTTATTCAATTCTTCCTCTCCTATAGTAGAGAATGAGTGGAACTGTTCCTCAGGGGATCTATAGTGCACTATCTGATGTGATACTGTAGCTGACGGCTGCATGGTTAGAATTTGATCTCTAATAGTATCGATTTTGAAAGTAATATAGTTCATAAAGGCATTACTGCTGTGCTGTTGGGAAATGTCAACACCTGTTCATGCTTTATTTTTTGTTAATTTTACCACTGTATTGAATAAATACCTGGGCTTATGTTTGTTTTCTTCTAAAAGAGATGAAAAGTAATCAGATCTAGCAGTTTTTAATGCTTTTCTGTATGATAGAGTACTTTCCCACCAGGCAATACGAAATACCTCTAGTTTAGTTTTCCTACAGCTGTGCTCCATTTTTTCCGGGCTGCTCTCTTTAGGGTGCGAATGTGCTCATTATACCACGGTGTTGGATTATTTTCCTTAATCTTACTTAAGCGTAAAGGAGCAACTGTATCTAAAGTGCTAGAAAAGAGTCCATAGTTTCTGTTACATCATCAAGTTTTTCTGCGCTGTTGGATATGCTGAGGAATTGAGATAAATCAGGAAGATTACTTACAAAGCAGTCCTTTGTGGTAGAAGTGATGGTTCTAAGAAGGAGTTGAATTTACAGCTTTAGCTATATGGAGTTTACACAAGACTAGATAATGATCTGATATATCATCGCTTTGCTGCAGAATTTCAACACCATTAACATCAATTCCATGTGACAGTATTAAATCTAGAGTATGATTTCGACATTGAGTAGGTCCTGATAAGTGTTGTTTAATCCCAATAGAGTTCAGAATGTCTATGAATGCTGATCCTAATGCATCTTTTTCATTGTCGACGTGGATATTAAAATCACCCACAATTAAGACTTTATGTTCAGCCAGCACTAACTCTGATAGAAAATCACCAAATTCTTTAATAAAGTCTGTATGGTTCCCTGGTGGCCTGTATGCAGTAGCCAGTACAAACATCACAGGGAATTTATCATTAATACTTTTTTCTCTAGATAATGTTATATGAAGCACCATTACTTCAGAGGAGTTATACTTAAAGCCTGTCTTCTGTGAAATACTGAAAATATTGCTATAAATTGTAGCAACACCTCCCCCTTTGCCTTTTGGATGCGGCTCATTTTTATAACCGTAATCTTGGGGGGTAGACTCGTTTAAAATAATGTATTCATCTGGTTTTAGCAAGTTTTTTTGTCAAACAAAGCACATCTAGTTTATTATCGGTGATCATATCATTTACAAAGAGTGCTTTCATAGAAAGGGACCTGATATTCAATAAGCCAAGCTTTATCATTTGTTTCTCTGTTTTATATACATTTTACATTTGTTGAACATCAATTAAGTTGTTACTCTTAAATTGGTTTGGACGTTTTTTGTTTTTTCTAGTTCAGGGAACAGACACAGTCTCTATAGTTCGTAAGAGGTTTGACATCTACGCTAATATTAGTCTGTTTCTTTCTTATTCCGAGGTCACCATAGCCACCCGATCCAGTCTGTGTCCTGCCCAGATAGTCACTGCAGTCACTGGATCCAGTCCGTATCCAGATCAGATGATGGATCAGCACCTAGAGACAACCACTACAGCCCTGAACGTCAGCGGAGACCAGGACAACTAGATGAGCCCAGAGACAGATCCCCAGCGAGGACCCCTTCACCTAGACAGCCATTGGGAAAAGACCACTGGAACCAGTTGAGCCCTTACAATCTGACTTTCCTGCAGTTGAAACAAACTGCTGGTTCGTCTGGCCAGAGGAGAACTGCCCCCCCGACTGAGCCTGGTTTCTCCCAAGGTTTTTTTCTCCATTCTGTCACCGATGGAGTTTTGGTTCCTTGCCGTTGTCTCCTCTGGCTTGCTTAGTTGGGGACAGTTCATTTCCAGTGATATCGTCGACTTGATTGAGACTATTAGAACTGAACTGAGCTGGATGATGCCATCACTGAATTCAATAATGAATTGCCTTTAACTGAAAATTGAGTGTTTAATCTTGTCATTTTACATTGTTGACACACTATTTTCCTATTTTGATATTGTGCAGTTGCTTTGATCTGCAGTTGCATCAGATGCAGTTGCTTTTGCATCTGATGACCCCTTTAAGACAAAAAACTGAACACAATGGAGGTCCCTGCACATTGAGAAAATTATGCTAAAAGGATACCCCTGTAAATCTAGATTAAAGACCCATTTCTTTAACCTGGCCTACACAGAACACACTAACTCATTTCTATTACTCAAATCCATTAAAGGATTGTTAGATCAACGGGAACTGGGAACACTTTCCATAACACCCGATGTACTTGTTCCATCATAAGAAGAATGGCATCTATGCTAACATTAGTCTTTTTCATTCTTATTCCGAGGTCACCGTAGCCACCAGATCCTGTCTGTATCCAGATCAGATGGTGGATCAGCACCTAGAGATGACCTCTACAGCCCTCAATGTCAGCAGAGATCAGGAAAACTAGATAGCCCCAGAGACAGATCCCCATTGAAGATCTCGTCACATAGATAGCCATCAGCACAAAACCACAAATATGAGTCCTCTGCACAATCTGACTTTGCTGCAGCCTGGAATTAAACTTCTGGTTTCGTCTGGCCAGAGGATAACTACCAATTAATAAATACCATCACATAATTTGTAATGATTTTAATGGTTATAATGGAACTTGTATTAGTTTTAACAGAAACTGTAATGCTTTCTTTGGGTCTCTACTGGTAATTGGTCGCCTTCAATATATACGTTTTTTTAAAGGGGTCATCGGCTGCCTCCCCCCTTATTGTCATCACCACCCCGTCCCGTATTCGCCGCCCTTCACCAGGCTCCCGACGGGAGTGGGTGTGTGAGAGAGGAGGGGCGCTGAAACAGCCAGGGCTGGCGGCATGTGATGAGGCGCACCTGATGTGAATAGAGCCTCATCACCGCCGCCGTTTAAATGCCGAGCGCGCCTCTCCTCGGGAGACCGGTCTCTTCCCCATGCATGCACGCTGGTGTCCTCGTGGGTCTAGGAAGGGAGCGTCGAGTAGGAAGACTGCCGCACCCGTTAGACGGCCGACGGGCCAGGATGCCGGGCCGTCGAGTCCCCCAGAAGCTCCGGGGGCTTAGGAGAAGGATGTCGCCGCTGAAGGAAGCCGCCGCCACTCGCTCCCGGACCCGAGAGGGGAGCACGTGCGGCCACCGGACTCCGCCCCTTCCCTGGACCCTTTCCTCCTGAACACTGCCCTCCTTCACAAGCCCCGCAGCACGACGAGGACACCAGATCCCTGTTTATTTTGGACACTTTTTCCCCTTGGACACTTTATTTTAATATTTTTTTGTTTAATAAAAACCTCTCCGAGGCCTGATGCCACGCCCACTGTGTCTGTCGTTTGCTCCTCCCGCCACAATGGTGGAGAATGCGGGCAGGCGGAGCCTAGACAGCGCAGTTGCGCAACATCTGATGACGTCATCCCCTCTCGCTCGCATGAAGCCGTGGAGCCTGCACGGGGACGGAGGAATGACGGGGACAGCCTCCCAGCCACCAGTGGGGTAAGTGACGTTCTGTCTATTCGTCATCATTACCCCGTGGTTGGTTGAGGCTGTCAACTAAAACCCGCTTTCTCTGTCCCGGTTCCGGCGCGGTGCGAGAGGGAGCGTTGCCCGGAGAGGAATTCCTGCCCCGCCCACTCCGGCCGCTGGAGCCTGGTTGAGGAAGGTAGCACTCCTGTGTGGGCGGCGATCCTAGGACGGGAATGTCGCTTGGGGGGGGGGGGCTGTGTGACGAGTCGGCTGCCTCCCCCCTTATTGTCATCACCACCCCGTCCCGTATTCGCCGCCCTTCACCAGGCTCCCGACGGGAGTGGGTGTGTGAGAGAGGAGGGGCGCTGAAACAGTACTTGGTTAAAAGTTTTCAATGATAGTTTAAAAAAAACACTCTTTTTAACCTCTCAAAATCATCCCTTGTTTTCAGCAAGCCATTCTAGTCCATTTTGCTTTAAATGCTAATGAGTTCTGCTCGCCCTGCCCCTCTCTTCCATGGAGTGATGAGCAGACTGTAAACTTAAGCCACAAAACTTGTTAACTAGCATATATTAGGAAAGGCGATTTGCAAAGATTCATAAAAACCCTTATACTCACTTCTTCTGTAGATGAAGCTGGATCACGAATGATTCGCGTGAACATGGATGCATTTAGGCAGATCGAGGATCATCGTATTCCCTTTAAAAATCGGGATTAAAAAAAAAAAACTAGGTGGATTTTTACCATTATGGGATGGTGTGTACACACACTTCCAACACACATTTATGTTCAAACAACTTGTAAAGTGAATTTTGCACAGTGTTAATTTCGTTGACAAAGACGACGACAAAAAATATTCGTCAACGAACCTTTTTTCTGTGACTAAGACGAGACGTTGACGAGCTAAAACTAATATCTGATGATAAAAACTATGACGAAATTTATGCGCGTCTTCGTTAACAAGACGAGACGGGACTAAAGTGTTATTTGAGGACTACCGGACATTCAAAATACATCCTATAGGCTAAGTTAACTGTCTTGTCTTTCAAAATGTGCTTCTCTGTCATTGGATAAGGTGCGTTTGCATATCTAGTCTCAGTATGGCAGCCGCAGTGGACTGATAGCCTACCAAAACGCGAACTAGCGATCTGAAACAATGGCCTCAGCACCCGAAGGGTTAGGGAGTGGGTGACCAGACGTCCCATTTTTCCCGGGAGTCACAATTCATTGTCGATTAACTTAAAGTCAGTGAAGATGCGATAGGCGGAAACGCGCTGATAGAAGTGCTCTCTCTCGCGCACGCTCCACTTCTTCAGTTCTCATACAGCGCGCGATCAATTCTCAGCGCTCAAATACACACGCAGCAGTCCAAATGTCTCTCATGTAGAGCATCTCACGTAAATACAGTCCGTTATGGTTTAAGTGAGCTTAAACAGGTGGGTGAAAACTGAATGTATGTCAGTAGGCTATTACATACATACCTTCCGTCTTAAATGGACAGCATTCCTAATTATCTGTCATAAATGTTAACCAACAAAAGATGTTAAATAAATGTATAGTTAAACCTACTGTATCTGAAAAATGAGTTTAATTTATATTTCTACCAAAAAATGAAAATGTATTCCAGTTTTTCCAAATTCAATCCTTGATTCAAATTTCTCATAACTAAGCTTAATTGTTTTGGTCTAAAGAGAGAAGTATTGATGACTATTTTTGTTTGAATACTATATATAAAATAGCTACCAAAATAAATGTTGGTAACTGCAGTTTGACTAAAAGTAATGACTAAAAGTTGACAAAAATGCAATGACTTTCCGTCGACTAAAACTAGACTAAAACTATGATAGACTCAAATGACTAAAATGTGACTAAGACTATTAAGCATTTTCGTCTCAAGATAAAGACTAAGACTAAATCAAAAATGCCTGCCAAAATTAACACTGATTTTGCATCCGATGACCCCTTAAATGGTTTTAATGGTTAAAAGTTGATGGTTTCTAGCGTTTGTAATGGTATTTGTTGTGGAAATCATTTGAATTTCTGTGATGGTTTCTATTGTTTTTGTTTTGTTTTTTAGCAGGGTGAAAACCTGAATTAGGTGTGTTTGATAAGGGAGACATACAAAATGTGCAGTGCTGGGGGTCCTCCAGGACAGGTTTGAAAAACCCCTTGCTTAGGTTAAGCTTTTTACTTTTGGTGATTGAATCTAGGCTTCAAACGTCATTACATCTGATGAATTCTATATTCTGAACTAAAGATTGAAGAGATGAAAGAGCTGTAGTTGGGGACCCCAAGAAGTAGCGTCTCCACCCGTATCAGGGCTCTACTGTATTCCTGCCTCCTCTGAAACCTAGTCACAGTGAGCAGCAAGCTAGCCAATAATCAAGTTTAGATGGCTCTGGACCATGGGAAAAACATTAATTTGCAGTTGTAGCAGCTAAAAAACCTCAAACTCCATTGCAAAGAAAACAAAAAGTATGCGACCTGATATAAAAATATTCCCCTTGTTCTAAGTTTGGTAAGGGCCATTTCTGTAAGTTCTGCCCAGTTTAAGGCTGGCCACACACTAGAAGATTTTAAGGCCAATTTGTAAGCCCGATTCGAGGCTTGTCACAAACAATTTTTTTGTCCAAAAAATCTTCTACTGTGTGGTGTCATTATGATTATTTATATGCCCCAGATCGAGACAGACCGTCCCCAAACTCAAATCGTAAATATCAAAACATGTTTGATATTTACGACTCTTGGTCTGGCTGCCTCTGATGTGATACCCGCGATAGCCAATGAGAGTGAGCAAGCATCACTTACCGGATGTTGTGCTTCTATAGCTGAAACTAGACAGCCACAAACATGCCACGAAAGCAGAATACATCACCCATGTTATTTTTTATACTTTGCTTTTCACTGTGATACAGAACACGCACCAGGAGGGCCAGCTGACAATGTAGTCACGTTTGATCTCGTGAGTCTCAGTGAGATCTCGTGTGAAATTGTCCCTACAATCATCAAGTGTGTGTGGTCTTGCAGTCTGGTCGAATCATCTAGTGTGTGCATTCATAGGATTATAAGGCTAAAAATCGGTTAAAACTATCTTCATGTCTGTGGTCTCCCATGGTTTTAAAATCGGTTAAGATTTGAAAATCGTCTAGTATGCAGCCAGCTTAAGAGGAACGAGAGAACTACGTTGTGTTCATTAGTGTCACCAAGAACTCAAAAAGTGTTTTCAGGCGCCTCTCAGTTCAGGGAAATTGATAATAAAGACTACATTATTGCATCCAAGCCACAGGCTAAGGGTGACATGCTGCCTGAATACAAAAAACACATTTATATATGTTGCACTATTGCGTTCAGGTGAACGGCCAAATATGATATATTCTAAAAAAAAATAAAGAAATATGAAGTTCTTCACTAGTGTTACTACCTATGAAAGTATTTATTCAGAATGTTGACATACAAATTGATTTTTCAATCATTTTGCCTGAATGATTGGTACAGGCGAAATCAACCTGTCAGGCATGTATTTTAACATAGATTTTCTGTGAGACACCCAGCTCACATAAAATTGTTGAGGTGTATACCAAGGCTCTACTTACAAAACGGGTTCTTCAGCTCTGGCCCTCGAGGTCCACTTTCTTTCAAAGTTTAGCTCCAACCATAACACACTTGGACAAGCTAATCAAAGTTGTCAGGATTACTAGATAGTTACAGATGGGTGAGCTTAATCAAGGATGGAGCTAAATTCTGCAGGAAAATAGACCTTGGAGGGCCAGAGTTGAGTCTTACATTGACAGTTAACTGATATGTTCTTTGTCAAAAAATGCAAGCAATTAGAGATGCAGACGTGGTGTTAAATCCATCTCAGCAAATTGGTGTTCAGCATAAACATGAGTTGTTTAGAGCCCTCTCAACACAGACAATGTGGGGCTTGATGTATTTCTCTCTAGCAGATAAGCCATTGAGTGCGGGTGCTCTAGTTCGCCCAAGGCTAAACGTCCTTCTATATGCATTGCCTCCTTTGAGCTTTATTTCCCCCACTTTACCATCCTCTCCCAGCAAGACAGCTCTCCAGGCCTGGCTTTCGAGAGGTGGAATTTGAGTGCGGCAGGTCTGTTTCAATCAGTCATTCACACTACACAGAGTGCCAGAGCATCCTCCACTCATTCACTTTATTGTAATATATGCAGAGTTTTTGAAAAATGAAGTCACATTGTCTCTTATCAGTGCTGAGTGAGGGACATATGTTTTCTCCAGGATCTTCTGGATAAACCACCTGTTACCCAAAGACACAGAAATATATAAAAAAGGCTTCAATTACAATTTATTAGTGTCTATAAACAATCAATTCAAATGGGTACTGATTTGGAGAAAAAAGGGGAAAACAAACTTTTTTTCACACATCCACATCACACTCATTACCCACATTTTCAGATTTGTGTCCACATTCACTCCACAATTTACACACAGTAAAAAGAAAGGGGAAAACAACAAAAACATTGAATAAGCACTTAGAGGTTTATAAAATGAAACTAAACAATCTCATAGATCAGTGATAACCATTAAAACTGAAATGTGCGGATGTGAAAGGAATGCATGTGATGGCGTGTGAATGAGTGTTGGTGTGAGATTGAGGGATTGAGGCACACTGAACAATTCAGCAGACTGGAAGGCAGCTGGAGAGTGTAAGGGGACCTCTTCAGGCTCCAGGAAGGAAAATAACAAGCCTTGAATTCATCTTTGGAACAGCTCACCAAAAACAGCTGGTCTTAAAAGTGCCAGACTCATGTCACACCAGACAGCATGCATGGAAAGTATCAGTTCAACAAGCAGCCATCTTTCAATTCCACAGGATAACCCATATCTCTTACTTTCAGGGAAAACCTTCTCATGAGCCAACGTGCACTGATGACGTGTGCTCCTTTCATATTTCACATGTAATAGACCTTGCCTCCATTTCCCTTTCTGCTATTAATTGACTCATTCCGTTAAAAGTGAAAGTAAACATTTCCATACAGTTTTCTGCACTGCCAAGTAATAATCAACAAAAACAAGCAGATACTAATTCAATTTGAACTATGTGGCAAAGGCCCCATGGTGTCAAATCCCAGCACTTTTCTGGACAGGTGGTAGTTATTTCTTGAAGTTTTTCAGCTGGTTTTTGATTATCAAATCTATTTTTATTTTATTTTTTATTATCGGGTCTCAATTAAATTGACAGCACACATTTGATGGACAAAATAAACATGATTTAACATAAAAAAGTGCTAAAAATGCACAGAAAAGCATGTCTAGAATCAAAAATATGTACAGAAGATTTACTCATTTAAAGTTGTTTTTAAATATTTCAGTTAAATGTATTGTGTATTATTGTGTATTTAAAATATATATATATTAAAAACAGCACATTCTATATCGAAGTAGAAATGGAACTACATGATCAGAGCTTTTTTTTGTTGTTTAACATTTACACGTGAATCCCCGTTGTAGTGAACCTAGCACCTTCCAGGGCCCAGTTTATGGCAGGGCCCCTCTCTGACCACAATAGTGGACAAAGGTTTGCTATATTTTGATTGGATCTTGGTGGACTAACATAACCAAACTGTCAAAGACCATCAGAAAAGGATGCTAGAACAACAGCCAGACACCTCTTAGAGGATAAAAAGGCAGACCTCTGGTGCCAAGCTCAGGTAGGACAGGATATCTCATTGGTCAAAATGCAGTTTCTTGCCTTCACCCACCTAGAGACTGATCCCTAAGGTTTTGGCTTATGACCACTATAAAAATTCCTTTGGACCTCCAGGATGCAGCAGCAGTGGTTGAAACAAAGATCTATCAAAATCTATTCATAACTATGTTTTCATACCTTAAACGGAAGAAAAATCTAGGAAAGGAAAAGCATTTCACCCATCCAAGTACACACACATAGTGAGTAGTGAACAAACACACATACACACCCACACCTACAGTGGGCAGCCATTTTTTCTGCAGCAACCAGGGAGCAGTTGGGGGTTCGGTGCCTTGATCAAGGGTCTCATCTCAGTCATGGTATTGAGGGTGGAAGAGAGGCCTGGTCATTCACTCCCCCTGGTGGTACCGAGACTCAAACCTGCAACCTTTGGGTTACAAGTCCGTCTCTCTAACCATTAGGTCATGACTGCCCTCAACACACTGTGTGGCCAAGTATGGGTCACCATACTTGGCCACACTTCACTTTCACTTTTTTTATAATAAGAAATGGAGAAAAAACCTTGGGAGAAACCAGGCTCAGTCAGAGGGCAAGTTCTCCTCTGTCCAGACGAAAACCAGCATGGTGTGGCTGCAATACAAGTCAGATTGAGCAGAGGACTCATCTGGTTCTTGTGGTCTTGTGCCAATGGACGTCTAGTTGACCTGGTCTCTGTTGACATTCAGGGCTGTAGAGATCGTAAGTAGGTGCTGATCCACCATCTGGACTGGATACAGACCGGATCTTGGTGACTACAGTGACCATCTAATCTTGATACAGACTGGATCTGGATGGGTATGGTGACCTCGGAATAAAAATGAAACAGACTAATATTAGCGTAGATGTTATTCTTCTTACAATGTGTGATAAGGACCCGAGCAGCCACAAGGAGGTTCACAAATGCCGGAGCGAAGTTGGAGTCCACAAAGATGTTTATTTAGAGCAGATGTGCAAAAATGTGCAAATAAATAGAACTGAGAGCTTACAACACCGATTGATATAAAAACAGTATAAACTGCTAAGTACTAAGAACAATACTAACTCCCCTCCAATTCACTGAGGCTAGAGTTTTACATGCTTCACAGCGCAATCCCATTCACAAGCTCATTATCCGTCCTCCTTTGCAGTAGTGACGGCCATCTTAAATACAGTTTCCCACTCTCCCAAATTGGGACATACCATTTCTATAATATAAAAACTCTTGACTTTGATTCATACATGAGATTTAGAAACAAGAGCCTAAATAAATACAAATAATAATGCAAATCAAAAACGAATAAATCATAACATTTGAAATGCACTCATACATAGAATTAACATAAAATTAGCACTTTTACAAGAGTACATTTACTGCCACGCCTACTCGGCTGGATCAGAAATACATTCAAATAAAACCAAGTCGAACGCAGTAAAGCAGTGATGGAAGGCAACTAAAGTCTCTCCATCACACACCCCACCCCTTATCCTTGACACTGATAAGTGTCAGAGCTTAATCCATCAGTCCAGCCAGACATCCCCAGAGTCCATGAGTACTCACAACAATACCCGTAAACCTCGACCGTCCAACTAGGGCTCTCACAGTCCCTCCCGTGGTCGAGTCCTCCCTGACATCCCAATCGTCCATACTGACGATGGTCCATGCCAGCGAATGTCTCTGGGTTCCGCCATCCTGCAGGCACGCTTAAGGGGGTTTAAGAAAATGTGTCCTTGAACTTCCCAGAGGAAACGGAAAAACTCACAGATGACTCATGCCACTCTCCTCCAGAATCAGCGAAACACGAGCAGTACCCCGATTCGCCCGCACTCCATGCGTTCGCGTTTATCGTTCCACACCTCAGGTTCTCTGACTCGCCCAACTCCTCACAGCTTCCGTCGCTCGTCCGAACTGCGTTGACCAGTGTGCACCCTCATCAGCTCAATCAGACGTGCCGGTGCGTCCTCCCGGGCCTGGATCCCACCGCTGCCACCATGTGTGATAAGGACCCGAGCAGCCACAAGGAGGTTCACAAATGCCGGAGCGAAGTTGGAGTCCACAAAGATGTTTATTTAGAGCAGATGTGCAAAAATGTGCAAATAAATAGAACTGAGAGCTTACAACACTGATTGATATAAAAACAGTATAAACTGCTAAGTACTAAGAACAATACTAACTCCCCTCCAATTCACTGAGGCTAGAGTTTTACATGCTTCACAGCGCAATCCCATTCACAAGCTCATTATCCGTCCTCCTTTGCAGTAGTGACGGCCATCTTAAATACACAGTTTCCCACTCTCCCAAATTGGGACATACCATTTCTATAATATAAAAACTCTTGACTTTGATTCATACATGAGATTTAGAAACAAGAGCCTAAATAAATACAAATAATAATGCAAATCAAAAACGAATAAATCATAACATTTGAAATGCACTCATACATAGAATTAACATAAAATTAGCACTTTTACAAGAGTACATTTACTGCCACGCCTACTCGGCTGGATCAGAAATACATTCAAATAAAACCAAGTCGAACGCAGTAAAGCAGTGATGGAAGGCAACTAAAGTCTCTCCATCACAACAATGTAACAAGGACATCCCATGTTTTGGTAAGTGTTCCTGGTTCCTGTTGACCTAATTAATACAGCCTAACAAAAAAGAAAATACAATATAATTTATAACGTTGTTGAGACCCAATTACATTGTGTACTACTCCCAGAGGTGGGAAATATTTACTCAAGTAAAAGAAAAAGTAATAGTCTGAATTGTTACTTGAGTAAGAGTAAAAAAGTATTGGATAAAAAACTACTCAAGTAGTTAGTTACTAGTTACTTTGGATCATATAGGTACTGAATATAGTCTATTTTTATTTAGATATATAGATTACATTTATGTAATGTGTATGTGTATACACACACACACACACACACTGCCGTTCAAAATATATATATATATTAATGTAATTTATTTCAGTGATGCAAATCAAAAAAGATTGTAATTATGGCATATGGGGGAGCAATAACAAAGTTTAGTATTGCAATCCATTTGATTTTGAACAGTTGCCCAAACCTGCAAGGAGTTACCTATAATTGGCCCAAACCTCTTATGTGCAGTTTTAGGTTTAAGTCCAGCATTAACAAATCTTCAATTCTGTGAGGTTTTACAATTTCTTGTTTCTATCTGGCGCCAGGGAAGAACAGAGTCTTTATCACACCAATTTGTGAATGCCTTTACCTGGAAGGACTAATAATACAATTTAAAGTCAGATAGTGCCAGACCACCAGATAATTTAATCCGTTGAAGAGTATTCAGACGGATACGATATTTTTACCATCCCAAATAAAATTAGTTATCTGAGATTGCAACTCCTAATTTATAGGTGGGGGTAACGGAATCATAGAAAAAAGAAAATTAAATCTGCCAAGAACATTCATCTTTATTATTGAAATTCTGCCCTGTAATGATATTTTAAGGTTAGACCATCTCATCATAATTTGTATGTGATGTATTAGGAAAATTTGTTATTTTTAGACCCAAATACGTAAATGTCATGTCATATCATTGAATATGAGGAATAGGTGGTAATATAAGACTTTTCACCGGAACATGTAGAGGGACTAGAAGGGACTTGTCCCAATTTATTTTATAGCCAGAGAAATGATTAAACTGGGTGAATACTTTTATTATTTGGGGTAAGGAAACGTATATTAGTAAAATATAGTAGTATATCGTGTGCGTAAACAGACATTTTATGCTGTGTTCCTTGTATAGCTATGGGTGATATAAAGAATCTAGTCTAATCGACTGCGCTAACGGTTCTATTGATAGAGCAAAAAGTAAGGGGGAAAGTGGGCAGCCCTGATGGGTACCACGATGCAGAGGAAATGGTTTTGACAAGATATTACCTGTTAATACAATTGCAAGAGGATTAGTATAAAGTGTTTTGACCATAGATATGAAAGTTTTATCAAAGCCAAAATTCTCCAAAACTATCCAAAGATACTCCCAACTTACCCTATCAAAGGCCTTTTGCGCATCTAAAGTAATGACAGCTGCAGGTAAAGCATTCCTTTCAGATGCATGAATAATATGCAAAAGACGTCTGACATTATCAGATGCAAGTCTCCCTTTTAAAAACCCAGAATGATCGAAATTAATTAGTTTACTTCCAGATAATTCAAGCCTCTTGACTAAAAGCTTTAACTCTGTTGTAATTAAAGATATCGGCCTATAACTACCACAATTCAGAGGAGACTTGCCTTTCTTAAGCAACACTGAAATAAGTGGTGTGTTTTGATCACGATGAAATGAACCAATGCTAAGAGCACGATTGACAGAATTTAGGAGAAATGGTCCAATACTGTCCCAAAGTTCCAGGAATAGCTCTGGAGGAAAACCATCCAATCCTGGAGATTTACCTCTTTTCATTGAAGACAATGCATCTTTTAATTCAGTAATAGTGAGAGGTGTATCAAGAAACTCTGTTACTTCATTGGACAAAGAGGGTAAATTAAGCTTTGAAAGATACGATTTAAGAACATTTGGGTCAAAAAACGGCTCGGCTTCGTAGAGATTGGAATAAAAAAGTCTAAAGTATCATTCATTTCCTCTGCATCGTAGGTAACAGGTCCTGATGGGGTTTCAATTGCTTTAATAGAAAATGACTCATTCTGCTTTATTTTCGCAGCTAAAAGTCTACTTGAGCTTTCACTTTGACTATAGTAGGTCACTCTTGTACGGTGGATTGAGAATTCCGCTTTAGATTTCCGTAAGTTATTTAATTCAAATTTCAAAGCTAGAAGGGATTCCTGTTTTTGCTCAGAAAACTGACGCTTTTGATCTGCTTCCAATACTTGAATTTCCTCTTCTAGTTGTGTAATTCTGTAGTTTCTGGATGCCTTCATATAAGAAGCAAATGCGATAGCTTCACCCCTAATAAAGCATTTGGTTGTTTCCCAGAGTATTTGGGGTGATGACTGTCAGCAGATAGACACAGAGGTAAGTGCAATACAATCAACAGGTTTATTGAGTAGTAGCAGAGGGGAATGAAATGAGCAGAATGTCCAGGTAAGCAGGCGGGGAATGGAAATGTCTCTAAGGGCTTATCTGAGTGTGAATGTCCTTTTTCCTTTTCCAGGGGATCCGGAGATAACAGTGGAGTGTGTAGATGGCGGATAACTGGAGCGGTGGAGAACAGGGATAGGAATACTGGAGCAACTGGTATTCTGGCATGTCTAAGAAAGTGGCAGAGGTTGCATTGAAAAAATTGGGATCAGGTATATTTGGACAATACTGTATATTGATGCAGAACAAATTTTCACATTATGAACTGTTACAGCCACATACGAAAAACGTCCTTCACTATCTTTTCCACATTTATCAATAGTTACTCCTAATTTCATATCAAACAGAATAGCAACACCTTTAGATTTGTTTGATGCAGAAGAATGAACTACATATTTGTAGCATCTACTCTGAAATCTATGGATATGACTCGTTTTTAGATGCGTTTCTTGGATCAGAGCGATCGAGATCTTTTTGCGTTTAAGAGCATTTTGTTCGTTTAATCTGCGAGTTTAGGCCGTGGACATTCCACAACATTACATTAAGAGGTATATTCATATATGGGTTTTAAAGATCAGACTTTTAAAGTATAGATGGGCCCCCACAGAATTAAAACATGAACACAAAAATAGTAAAATGATATACAGTGGACATAACTTACACAAAAACTGCAAGGCTTTGGCCATAGAACACTTTAACAAAAGAAAATATAACGTTGCTATCCATCCGCAAAAGACAAGACTTAAACAAAAAATTTAACAAAACTCAAAGTTCTACTGTCTGTGGCTGTCGAAAGCAACATGTCTCAAGTCCGAGTCCAATCGAACATCAGAAATATTAGCATAGCCCATCAGACCTATTTAGACAAAGGCCATTTTGCTTACCGAATTCAGTTGTATCGATTAACTAGATTCTGAAATGACATTAGAAGGGTTTTCCTGGTCATCAAATGCGATTGGAAATGAAGACGCAGAAGTGCTCGGTGTATCAATCTTTGAGAGTGAGGCATGATCCAATTCCAGCAGAAACTTCCCTGCATCGTCGACGTTCTTGAAGTGATGTAGCATTCCGTTGAACTTCACTTTCAGAGTTGCTGGATATATCAGGAACGGATGCAAACCCATGTCTGCAAACTGCTTTCTTACATTGTCAAACGATCTTCTCTTCAGAGCCGTTTCATTGCTAAAATCCTGGAAAAATAACAGCTTAGATGAGCCATGTATTATTTCGGACTGGGGTGCTCTTGCTCCGCTAAGAATTCTCTCCCTATCCTGGTATCGGAGAAGCTGGAAGATAAGCGTTCCAGGGCGGTTTGTCTTGTCTCAGCTGCCGTAGATACGGTGAGTGTATGAGTGTATACTTTTACAGGAGCGTCAAAAATGGAACCAGGAGAAGAGGAATTTTGTTCCTGGAGACCTGGTCATGGTTGCAGACTCCACAGCACCACGTGGGTCATGGATGCTAGGAAGAGTCCTGGAAACCTTCCCTGATAAGAGAGGTCTGGTATGTATGGTTCGTTTGAAGACCAAGACAAACATCATTGAATGACCCATAACTAAAATATGCTTGCTTAATGAAGCTAAAGAGTAATTGCTTCCCATTTTATATGGGCTATATTTTCAGTATTTATGGCTCTTTTGAATTTGGTGTAATTGCTCTGGCAGACGCAATTAGGGGCTGGAGTGTATGAGCCATATTCATTTTGTATTATTGTATGTAATTTTATCCTGTGCCACTAGGGGGCTGTATGTGCTTTGTGGCTTAGCTGATCTTGGATCAGCCCGGGGAGGTCATTTAACTGATTTGGGAAGCAAACAGTTTTCGACTGTGCCTTTGTGCTGTACCCACAGACAGAAAGGGGGGTTTGTTGTTTAGGTTACATGTATTATGAGTTAAGATATTGCCGCTGTATGATATATGGAGGAAAATAAACTTGCTAGATAATAGTAACATTACTGAACTCTCCGTTTTGTTGTGTGTGAGGTCGCAAGAGCACACGTCTAAACTTAATCCGCTGCATTAGCAACCAGTACTAGACTTCGTTTAGGACTTAGTCAGTATAGTGAGCCCGCTGGATTTCTATATTTCCACCTCCCTGGAGGGAAGGGATCCTCTTCGGTAAATGTTTCTGAAGAAACTGAACGGCGTTCTCACCCTCTGCTGCCTCAGGGAGGCCCACGAGTCAAACATTACATCGTCGCGATCAATCTCAACCATTTCGTCACGGAGATTCATTATCTCTTGCTGATGCGTATTAACCTCCTTTTTAACCGCACGCACGTTAGCATTCATAGAGTCCATCCGCCCTTGTAATGATTTACCGAATTCAGCTTGGTGGGTGATATCCTGTCGCAGTTCGTTAACTGCTGAGTTCAAGGATTCAATCATGTTCTTTAAAGTTTGGATTTCTCCAGAGTGTACCTCCTCCATTATCTTGCAAAGCCATTAAAATGGCTGAGTTCAGTGAATCTTCAATCAGCCCGTCTTTGCCTTTCTTTTTCGTCGTCGTCTCATCTTGAGACAGTTTATTCTTAGCGGATTTTGGTCCAGACATTTCCAGGGATACTTAAGAGTAAACTATTCTGAATTAATTTCTGAATGTAAAAAGAGCTCAGTTCTAGGCGTGCATCCCTTGTGCCCAGCCACCAGAAGCGTAATAATCATTTTATACTAGTTTAATAAAGTTAGCATTAAGTGACTTACATTTTAGACACAATATTGCTGTTTTTGCTCAATTTTGCCAACAAAAAAATAGTTCCAAACAAAGATCACAGCACTGTTTTGCGTCTCTGAGCAATGGACGGTGTTTAACAATTGAATGAGTCAGCTTTTTGAACGAATCGGTTGAATAAATTATTCAGTGATTCACTCATGAACACAGTCAAATGCTTTGTTCCTGAATGAATCAGCCATTTGAATTAATAAATTGAATCTCAATGACTCATTAACAGTCACTTGCTGCCAACTACTGGCGGTTTTAATTTCACATTTAGACTATTTTTTATCATGGTTTAAATCATTTCAAATATTAGTATTCAACATTTTGTGTTTAAAACAAAGCATTATTTATGCATTTGTAACTGCAGGTTAAATGCACCCATGTCCCCCCTGAGTTACATTAAACTGTGTAAATACATCTAAATGCCATTTCAGATGCAGATTCCAGAAATGTTTTCTTGTGTTGGAAGGAAAGACACTAAGTACTGGATGAAAGTGGAAATGGAAGAAAGAGTTAAAACTCAACACAATCGTGCTACTCAAGCTGTGTATAAAAATGTTTTATTTCAATATATTTATTTGTTCCTTTTCCATTTTGCATTTACTTGTATTTTTACTTTCAATACTTAAAGCTGCAGCCTGTAACTTTTGGCGCTCTAGCGGTTAATAAACAGAACTGCGTGCGTCTTGCGTAGAGGTGGAAAGTAACGAATTAGTCCTTGTTACTGTAATTGACTAGCTTTTTTGTGTACTTCTACTTTTTAAAGTAATTTTTTAAACCTGTAATTTTACTTTTACTTAAGTATATTTTGTTTGAAGTATTGTACTTCGCTACATTTTAAAACATATTAATTACTGAGTAAAAAAAATTATCTCTCCCTGGTAACTACTGTAGTAAATAATGGGCAGGAGAACAAACTGGAGCTAAAATTACCAGAAAGATGTGCAGATCAGCTGAAAACGAAACCCTGTCGTATTCAGCTGAAGTTGAATTCGAAAGAAATGAAGTGAACCCCTGGCCATATTTAGGTTTTGCACAAATTAGCCAAAAAGACAGTGGTGCAGGGTGTGCGATATCGTCTACGATAATATCGTAATTGTTGTTTTAACGATGTGTGACTTGACATTATCAGTATTATCAGTATTTTGCCAAAAACAAAACAAAACACTCCTACAGAGTATAGTGAAGTCTAGTAGATTAGACTAGTGTGCGTGTGCTTGAGTGCGTTCTTTCACAGCGTGATTCAGTCTGTTAAAATGCATTTAGAATGATCACAAAAATGTAAGATATAAGGGCAGAAAATTTATATATTTATATAATTTCATATAGTAAATCAATATCAAACAAAGAGTTTTTTTATCAAAAAATCAGCATGATTACATATAGATTTTTTACAACAGCTACAACTTGCTTAGAGACACCATATTGCCTGTTTTTGCTCTATTTCTACAACAACAATAATTTCAAACACAGATGACGGTGTTTCGTTCCTGAATTAATTCGTTTCAATCGCAATGACTCACTTATTTACAGTGACTTACTGACACCTACTGGCGATTTTAATTTCACATTTAAAGTATTCTTTGATTGTTTTTTTTTTTTTGAATTTCAAACGAGTATTCAACATTTTATGTATTATTTATCAAAACATTATTTCTGCATTTGTAACTGCAGGCCTAAATGCATTCATGTCCTGCATTAAACAGAGTGTAAATACATCTATGCCACTTCAGATGAAGCTTCTGTGTTTCCTCCGCATTGCAAAGATGAATTGTGTTGATACTGATTTCATTTGCCTGGTAACAGCCCAAATGTCTTATTATTCTATAACTGATTCCTTTAATTAAAAACAACTAGTTTGAGATTTATAGGCCCAGGGGTGTCAAACTCAGTTCCAGGAGGGCTGCAACACTGCAGCGATTAGTTCCAACCCTACTCCAACTGTTATGCGTCTGGTGGTTGTAGTAAATAAGGCGCTCGATGAAGAAATAAACAAAAGGAGTAATCTTTATTTAAATGGCATCAACACACTCTTAGACATTGAATTAACTTAAGAATGGACAAACACTGAGGGGAAACTCAGGACTTATAAAGGGACGAGAACAAAGGAGCTAACTAGATAATTGATTAAACACAGGTGAAGAGGATGATAGATAATTAACTAATGACTGGGAAAACAAAATATGGGCAAAACAGGGAACTGAACAGAAACCGAACCGTTACAGATATCGCCCCCCTCCCAGAAGGTTCGTCCCGCACCGTAACAGTAACATCGGGGAGGGGGGGCGGGCGCCCTGGAGGCTGGAGCTGGACCAGGACAGGGAGGAGACAAGGGAAGCCTCCAGGGCAGATCAGGAGACTCAGGAGACTATGGCAGAACTGGAGACTTGGGAGGCCATGGCGGATCAGGGAGCTTGGATGGCCATGGCGGATCAGGGAGCTTGGACGGCCTTGGCGGGACTGGAGACTCGGGGAGCCATGGCGGGACTGGAGACTCGGAAGACCATGGTGGATCAGGAGACTCTGGACGCCCTGGCAGGTCAGGTAACTTGGATGGCCATGGTGGTATAATTCTTTTGGGAGCCCAAGGTGGATCAGGGAGCTCAGTGGCCTTGGCCCTTGGCCCGGCCACACAGGCAGAGACCATATCCCTCCCAAAAAATTATTTTGGGGTGTTCCCCTCTAGGGGCCATACTGGAGGAGCAGGCTCTGTGGGAAGCTCTAGAGGAGCGGGCTCAGTGGGAAGCTCTGGAGGCGCGGGCTCAGTGGGGCGCTCTGGAGGAGCGGACACTTGGGGGGCGCTCTGGAGGAGCGGACTCTTGGGGGCGCTCTTGCAGCGCGGACTCTTGGGGGCGCACGGGAGGCGCGGAGCTGGACAGAACCAGCGGAGACGAAGGAGAGCTGGACGGGACCAGCGGAGATGCAGGAGGGTGCTCTTGCAGCGCGGACACTTGAGGGCGCTCTTGCAGCGCGGACATTTGAGGGCGCACGGGAGGCACGGAGCTGGACAGAACCAGCGGAGACGAAGGAGAGCTGGACGGGACCAGCGGAGATGCAGGAGGGTGCTCTTTCAGCGCAGACACTTGAGGGCGCACGGGAGGTGCGGAGCTGGACAGAACCAGCGGAGACGAAGGAGAGCTGGACGGGACCAGCGGAGACACAGGAGGGCGCTCTCGCAGCGCGGACACTTGAGGGCTCTCGGGAGGTGCGGATTCAAAGGGGTGCTCTTGCAGCGCGGATTCAAATGGGCGCTCTTGCAGCGCGGATTCAATGGGGCGCTCTTGCAGCGCGGATTTGGACGGGACCAGCGAAGACGAAGGAGAGCTGGACGGGACCAGCGGAGACGAAGGAGGGCTGGACGGAACCAGCGGGAACTCAGGAGGGCTGGACGGAACCATCTTCGCCATGGACGGCGTAACGTTCATCGCCATTTGCGGCGGTATCCTCTTCGCCGCGGGCGGAACATTCAACATCCTCTTCGCCGTGGGCGGAACGTTCATCGCCTTCGAAGGCGGTGGCTGCACTGTATAAACCTCCTCCACGATGTAAGAGGACCCCGCGAGGGATAGCACAAACTCCAGGTATAGTCTCAGGGAGCCCGGGGTAGTGGCAGGTGGTGCCTGGAGGAACAGGTAGTCGTCAAGACCGCTCCAGAAGACAACCTTCAGCGTGCCATCCTTCCATGGCACGCGGTGGGCGAGCTGGAGGAATTCTTCCACATAGTCTTCTATGGAGCGGCCCTCTTGTGCGATCTGGAGGAGTCTTTCTTCGGGAGGCAGGTAGGTGCAGTCCATATTCGGTGTAGGTCCGTTCTTCTGTTATGCGTCTGGTGGTTGTAGTAAATAAGGCGCTCGATGAAGAAATAAACAGTAATCTTTATTTAAATGGTATCAACACACTCTTAGACATTGAATTAACTTAAGACGGACAAACACTGAGGGGAAACTCAGGACTTATAAAGGGACGAGAACAAAGGAGCTAGATAATTGATTAAACACAGGTGAAGAGGATGATAGATGATAGATAATTAACTAATGACTGGGAAAACCAAATATGGGCAAAACAGGGAACTAAACAGAAACCGAATCGTTACACCAACACACATACCATGTAGTTAAAAAAAAAAAAAGCCTAAATGATTAGATTAGCTGGATCAGACATGTTTAATTGGGGTTATAAACTGTGCTGGGCTGTGGCCCCCCAAGAACTGAGTTCGACACGCTTGGCCTATCCTATTTTTGTGTCCCTCACGTTAAAATGTAACTAAGTAATTTTTACTTTAATTTTTAAAATTTAAATTAGCTACTTTTACTTGAGTAGGTTTTTAGACTGGTACTTTTACTTGTACTTAAGTACAATTTCATTAATGTAATGGTAATTTTACTTGAGTAGAATATTTTCATTCTCTTTCCACCTCTGGTTGTCAGAGTCACCACAGTCACCGCAGTCTCCACCAACGACACTCACAAGATCCCAATCCCCTGATTTCTGATCACCGCCACCTATCAGCACTAATCAGCAGCACTATATCCCTGCACTCCTCCCATTCACTCACTGTCTGGTCTCAAACATTCTATGTTGACTAACCTGACCCACTTACCTTTTGTCTACCTACCAGTTGCTCCTGTGTTCCTATCCCCGTTCTCCATCGCTCCTGTGCTCCACCGTCTCCACGCTCCGCTGTTCCCTCTGGATCCCCTGGATAAAGAAACAAGGACATTAAGTCATTAACTTTTCAGCCTGCTTACCCGGACTTACTGCTCATCTCATTCCCCTCTGCTACTTTTCAATAAACCTGCTGTTTGTATTGCACTTACCTCTGTGTCCCGTGTCTGTCTGTTGACACTGGTCTTGCGGAAGAACATTGTGGCCGGAGCTACTTCTCTCTGTTTATGTCTATGGCGAATCATGCAGGTTACTGGGCTACTCCGCAGCGGTACCTACCCGAACCAGTCTAAATAGTCTGAATATAAACACTTATTCTAGGTGTACCACAGTGATTCAGGACAAGCCAAAAACACGGTTTGGAAAATGGATTCATGATGTGACTTCAACTTCTACCAAAGTTATTTTCTGGTAAGATATCTGAACTTTTACTTAAGTACGGCTTTCAGGTACTTTATCCACCACTGGGTAAAGGTTAAGGAACACCTAAAATCTTGCAGTAACACAACTGCATTTTTATAAAAATATTGGAATATTATTTTTTGGGCTCTTATTGAAGCATTACATTTTACACTTAAGTGAACTTTAGTTGGCTTAATGTAATATTGTATTTAGGGGTTTATTATTAAATAAGGTAGCACAAACAGACAAATATAGCCCATATGTATACCTCTTGTGGCCTATAAGAGCACTAGATGATGGGTCCTATCATCAACTCCTGCAGGCTCTAAATGGGAGAAATTGGTGTTAGTCATAGGTGCCCGATATGAAGCCTTTCAAGGGCCCATCATCAACCCATCTGGGATACCAGGAACTGAGGACGAAAAATAGCTGGGCCCCAAATATCAGCCTAGATGCAACCCCTTTGTGTCCCGCACTGGTATGGTGGCTGGGGTGTTCTGTGGAGTGGCGAATGACATTTCTCTGGACTCGTTTACACTGTCAGTTAAGTGTCACTCAATTCCAATTTTTTTGCCTCATATGTGACACAGACTGGATGTATTCTATGACCATGTAAACAGGAAAAAAAACATCCATTTGGACATTTCGGGATCGATTTCAGGCCTCATTCATATGTGGAAATAAATCAGATACAGTATGTGCAAATGTGACTGTCATGTAAACAGGTAGATTGGATTTTCTGAGGCATTGCTTTCTGTACGTCATTAAAACTGCAACAATTTGGTACTTCTCTGCGGTTTAAATGATGTGATTTTATTCTCAGCCTCAGGAAGAAGTACGTGTGGAGGCAGTAAATTCAATTCAATTCAAGTTTATTTGTTTAGTGCTTTTCATGAAACAAATCGTTGCAAAGCAACTTTACAGAAAATTTAAGTTTCTACATTATATTTAGTAGCAGCTTATCGGTGGTGACTATGTCAATGTAATGTGCATATGTCAGAAATGTACAGTGAAATCATGCAGTTAGTTAATGACATGTAAGTAAACAGACAGTGAACACTATTAACAGCAACGATTATATGATGAATTCAAACTTATAGCAAAATTTGGTAGTTTTGTATGTTGGTTCAGGGTTTGCATCATCTGAGGGGTTGGCATCATCTCTTCTCAGGTGTTCATCTCAAGCTTCAGTATGGTTCCAGCCCCTATGAAGATCTGTGTAATTTCTTGTTACCTCAGGATGCCAATTGCATGGCAGAAACAGAGAAGCAAATAGAGACAAAATTATCGTAACTGCTGTTCAAACCAAGCAAAAATGATGTGTTCAATACAAGCAAAAATATTATGTGCATTTAATCAGATATAGCTGAAGTACAAGGTTATGAGATACATTATGTGAATGCTTATATGAATACATTATGTGTCTTTAATCTAGATTTAAACAGAGAGAGTGTGTCTGAACCCTAAATGCTATCAGGAAGGCTATTTCACATTTTGGGAGCTAAATGCGAAAATGCTTTACCTCCTTTAGTGGACTTTGCTATCCTTGGTACTACCAAGATTCCAGAGTTTTGCCATTTTAGGGAGCATAATGGATTGAAGCATGATAGAAGACTAGTTAGGTAAGCAGAACCTAAAACATTAAGGGCCTTATTAGTACATTTACATTTACTCATTTAGCCGATGCTTTTATCCAAAGTGGCTTACATCACAATTGAGGAATACAATAAGTGATTCATCAAAAAGCAAATAAACACAGGAAGTGCTTGCAATACAAAGTTTCAGGCATTGTTCAGATTAGTACAAGCTAGACAGGGAGAGATTAAGGAAAGAGAAAGAAAAGTTTTTTTTAAGATGAAGTCAAATGGTGATGAAAGAGAAAGTTTTCAAATGTCGCTTGAAAATCCTCAGGAATGGTGAACAAAAAAAGTTCTGGAAAGTGATTTTGTGCCTCTCTGTGATGGTACCATGAGGCGTCGCTCACTCATAAATCTCAGACTTCTGGAGGGGATGTAGATTCTCAAAAGTAAGTGGAAGTAGGAGGGTGCTGAGCCTGTGGCTGTTCTATATGCAAGCATCAATGTTTGAACATGATGTGAGCTGCAACTGGGAGCCAGTACAGGGATATAAAGAGAGGTGTGACAATTTGGGGTTTGTTGAAGACCAGTCGTGCCACTGCATTCTGAATCATTTGTAAAGGTTCAGTTGTGCATGATGGAAGTCCAGCCAGAAGAGCATTGCAGTAGTACAGTCTAGAAATGACAAGGGCCTTGACAAGAAGTTGTGCAACATGTTCCGTTAAGAAGGGCCTGATCTTTCTGATGTCGTTCAATGCAAACCTGAAAGATCAAGCAATTCTTGCAATGTGGTCTTTAAAAGTCAGCTGGTCATTAAAGATTACACCAAGATTTCTGACCGAATTTGATGGGGGTAATTGTTGATGAACCTAACTGTATGGTGAAATCATGCTATAGAGTTGGAGTGGCAGGGAAGACAAGAAGCTCAGTCTTTGTCAGGTTGAGCTTTAGGTGATGTTCTTTCATCCATGCTGAGATGTCCGCCAGGCAGTCTGAGATCTGTGCAGCTACTGTTGGATCATCTGGTTGAAATGAAAGATATAGTTGTGTGTCATCAGCATAGAAATGGTTGGAGGAACCATGTGCCTGTATGATGGGACCCTGAAATTTAGTGTATATGGAGAAGAGGAGGGGTCCAAGAACTGATCCCTGAGGAACTCCAGTGAGCAGTTGATGTGCTTTGGAAACCTCCCCTCCCCAGGTTACCTTGAAAGACCTACCCGTGAGATTCAAACCAGTGAAATGGAAACCCTGTGATGAGAGGGTGGACAGGAGGATCTGATGATTCACAGTGTCAAAAGCAGCAGACAGATCCAGCAGAATAAGAACTGATGATTTGGAATCAGCTTTTGCAATCCTCAAGCCTTCAGTGACTGAGGGTAGTGCAGTCTCAGTTGAATGTCCACTTCTGTTACCTGATTGGTTAGCATCCTGTTAGTTATTCTGTGAAATAAATGATGATACCTGGTTGAAAAAAAAGTGTTGTTCAAGTCTTTTCGCTATGAATGGAAGGAGAGAGACAGGTCTGTAGCTATCTGTAAGTGAAGTATTTAATGTAGGTTTTCTGAGCAGTGGCAGATTAAATCTTGTTGTGAAAATATGAAGATTTAGCAGTATGGACTTAAGCAGAGAAAAATTAAAGCAAAGACATAATAAGGTCTGATGGATCTTTTGATTTGCGCCATTTTCTCTCTGCTGCCTTGAGGACACTACAGCCAGGACACCTAGATGAGCCCCAGAGACTGATCCCCAGTGAAGACCCTGTCTCCAAGACGGCTATCGGGACAAGGCCACAGGAACCAGATTAGTCCTTTGCACAATCTGATTCTGCTTTAGCCTAGATTTAAACTGCTGATTTTGTCTAGCCAGAAGAGAATGACACTATTTCAACAAACTATTCCCCCGTCTAAATACTGTTAAGCTGATATAAAGCCACCCAGCTTTATATCAAGCCGATGTAAAGCTGCTTTGACACAATTTGCATTGTTAAAAGTGCTATACAAATAATATTGACTTGAGTTGAGTTTGGACCAATGCTCACAAAGAACATTGGATAACCAGGGGTTAGAAGGGGGTTGGTAAGTAGTAATATTTTGTAACTGATACAGAACTTAATAGAGTAATAATAATATTTATAGAGTTGTAACTTTTAGCTTTAGTTACTTTTTCTTATTTGTAAGTCGCTTTGGACAAAAGCGTCTGCTAAATGACAAAAGTAAAGTAAGTAAGTAAAGTAATAGGCAGCCAGTGCAGAGACTGTAAAATTGGGGTAATATAATCATATTTTCTTGACCTGGTAAGGATTCTAGCAGCTGCATTTTGGATTAGCTGTAGCTTGTCTATTGAAGATGCAGGACAACCACCTAGCAGTACATTACAATAGTCCAGTCTAGAGGTCATTAATGCATGAACTAGCATTCCTGCATCAGAAATATGTAACGTTCCGCAGCTTGGCAATGTTTCTAAGATTGAAGAATACTGTTTTTGTAATATGGGAAAGACAAGTTACTGTCTAATATAACACCCAAATTTTGACTGTAGAGGAAGTAACAGTGCATCTGTCTAGATGCAAAATAAAATTAATCTAAGAGATTTTGTGTACTGTTTTTTGGTAATAAGTAATATTTCTGTCTTATCCGTATTTAAAAGGAGACATTTTTAAAACATTCTGTCAGCTTAGATAATTTAGAAGTTTCATCTGGTCTTGTTGAAATATATAGTGGAGTATCATCAGCATAACAATGGAAACCAATCCCATATTTTCCAATAATATACCAAGAGGCAATATGTATATTGAAAATAGCAGAGGGCCTAGGACAGATCCTTGTGGGACTCCATACTTTACTGGCGTTAATTGAGATGATTCCCTGTTTAAATAGACAAAGTGATAGCGATCAGACAGGTGGGATTTAAACCGTCTTAAAGCCTGCCCTTGAATACCGGTATAGTTTTGTAATCGATCCATAAGTATGTGATGATCTATAGTGTCAAACGCAGCACTAAGATCAAGTAAAACTATCAATGAGATGCAGCCTTGGTTTGATGCAAGAAGCAAGTCATTTGTAATTTGAACAATTGCAGTTTCTGTGCTATGATGGGGCCTGAAACCTGACTGAAATTCTTCATATATATTTTTTTTTTGCAGGAAGGAGCATAATTGAGCAGACACAACTTTTTCTAAAATTGTAGACATAAACGTAAAATGTGAAATGGGTCTGTAATTTTCCAGATCACTAGGATCTAGTTGTGTTTTTTTTTTTAATAAGAGGCTTAATAATCACCAGCTTGAAGGGTTTTGGGACGTGACCTAGAGATAACGACAAGTTAATAATATTGAGAAGCAGTTCTTCTGCTACAGGTAACAACTTTATCAGTAATTTAGTGGGTACAGGATCTAATAAACATGTTGTTGGTTTAGATGCAGTGATAAGTTTATTTAGCGCTTCCTGTCCTGTAGTTGTAAAGCACTGCAGTTTTTCTTTGGGTGCGACGAATGAAACTGAATTACAAGATGCTGTAGACTCTACATTTGTTATTATATTTCTGATGTTATCTATTTTATCAGTGAAGAAATTCATAAAGGCATTACTATTAAACTGTAAGGGAATATTTAGTTTGGGTGACGTCTGATAAAAACCTTGGATTATTTTGGTCATTTTCTATGAGTTTGCAGATATGCTTGGCCCTGGCAGCTTTTATAGCCTGTAATAGATGGACATACTGTTTTTCCATGAGAATAAAAAAAAATGTCTCCATACAGGTATTCACTAGCTTTTAAGGTGTTAAAATGTTAATCCTTGTTGAGCAACAAAATAATTCAGGCCTACAATGTTACAAGTGCCATCCATCATTCCATTATAAATCCACTGGGGATAAAAATATTAACATTATTATTATGACATGGTTATAACTGGATCAGTAACCTTATTCGGGAGAATTAATACAGCAGAAATCCATTCTTTCAAACTTTCCACACACCCATGTTTATATAACATTCCACACAAACTGACCTGCTGGGCAAAATTTGCAAAATGCCGACTCAGCTTCATGTCTTTTTATTTTATTTATTTTTTTCTTAGTTAAGACTAAATGTTCTTAGTTAAATCAGACACAGTGGCGTTTATAGACTTTGTACTTGAAGGTAGGGAATGAATTGAGCATAAAGGTGCAGGTGAAATAATGTGGATATAACAGTGCAAATAATTTTTGGTGTTTAAAAAATGGTACATGTGCTATGTTTAAATGTATGAAGCTGTCCAGATACCATATCCACATGTGCTTTTATGTTGTTCATTTCAAACAGCTTCTGTTTTCCCTGAAGGCTTTCCATTACAGCCATATCACCCTGCAGCCCAAGACCGGTTGCCCACTGAAGCTAAGCAGGGTTGAGCCTGGTCAGTACCTGGATGGGAGACCTCCGGTGAAAACTAGGTTGCTGTTGGAAGAGGTGTTAGTGAGGCCAGCAGGGGGTGCTCACCCTGTGGTCTGTGTGGGTCCTAACGCCCCGGTATAGTGACGGGGACACTATACTGTCAAAAAGCACCTTCTTTCGGATGAGACGTTAAACCGAGGTCCTGACTCTCTGTGGTCATTAAAAATCCCATGGCACTTCTCGTAAAGAGTAGGGATGTAACCCCGGTGTCCTGGCCAAAATCCCTCTACTGGCCCTTGTCTATCATGGCCTCTAATAATCCCCATACACTTGATTGGCTCTATGACTCTCTCTCCTCTCCACCTCTCTCCTCTCCTCTGTGCTGGTGTGTGGTGAGCGTACTGGCGCCGCTGTAGTGTGGCTGCCATCGCATCATCCAAGTGGATGCTGCACACTGGTGGTGGTTGAGGAGAGACCCCCCAACATGATTGTAAAGCGCTTTGGGTATACAGCAATACACAATAAAGCGCTACATAAATGCATCATTCATTCATTCATTCATTCATTCATTCATTAGATGCTGAAACATGGCTGCAAGGATTTGCTACCATTTAGATGTAAGCATGAGTGAAGTTAGACTGTAATGTTAGGCAATTGGGCCTGGCTTGTATTTGGGGTTCCAATCCATCCTAAAGGCGTTCAAAGGTAGTTAGGCCTGGTACTACCAAGATTTGTGGTTTATTCGGTACTTTCCCAGTTTCTGTTGATAAAATCCTGAAACTCATCAAACAAACCTTGTGCCACATATTTCAAACAATGCAAGACATGAGGCTGTGAAAAATGTAAATAAATACATAAATGATGCTCATTGTGGCCTAATGGTTAGAGAGTCAGACTCGTAATCCAAAGGTTGCAGGTTCGAGTCTCCGGCCGGCAGGAATTGTAGGTGGGGGGGAGTGAATGTACAGCGCTCTCTCCACCCTCAATACCACTACTGAGGTGCCCTTGAGCAAGGCACCGAACCCCCAACTGCTCCCAGGGCGCCGCAACATAAATGGCTGCCCACTGCTCCGGATGTGTGTTCACGGTGTGTGTGTGTGTTCACTGCTGTGTGTGTGCACTTTGGATGGGTTAAATGCAGAGCACGAATTCCGAGTATGGGTCACCATACTTGACGTATGTCACGTCACTTATTTTTGTTGACAGTCTGCCAGCACCTCCCTTTCCACTTAGAGAGCTAGACTGTTATTGGTCTTTCTTTTTCTTTCACTGCCTTTTCTCTGTCCCCCACATCTTTCTCTTATTCTTTTTTGTCCTACATTTATTAAAAACAGAACTGCAATTTTCGTGATTCTTGATTCAGTTCTGTCCCTTTCACTTATCCATACCACCCAAAGCCATCACAGCAGGACAGTTGATGGTGCAATACAGAATTACAGAGATCTGATTATTTCTCACCACACCTTTCTATCCTCCTAAGGCAAAGGTTACCTGTCTTCTCCTGTTAGATTTCCCTCCAACCTTTCAAACTTATTAGACAACAGTGCAGACAGATCCCTACATTTCTATCTTTAATGTTAACCACAGATGTAAGGTGTGGACAGAGCTTGACTTTGTTTTGTTGACCTGCTGCCCTGGCAACAAACACACTGCAGCAGCCAGACATTTAGTGATCATTTTTCATCTTAAAATTTTTTTGGCGCTGCATGTTAAAGTTTGAGAGTGTTTTATTATTATTATTATTTCTTTCTTTCTTTCAGGTAGGCATTTCAGGACATTCACTCAATCACTTTGAAATGAATGTACCGCCACCGCTACCAGATTACGTGCCACCCAAACTTTAATAGGATTCTTGATGACCCTTGGATATGTTGAGAGATGCGTTAATGGCTTTGGTCTAATAAATTCTAAAAGTTGCTATTTTAATGCTAGTGAAAACAATATATGAGTGTGTGCTTGCATATGTGCGTGCGCATTCTGACCATACCATCTCTAAATTTGTACATGTAGATAACAGAAACGGTTTTGTCTCTAAGGAGTTCCCAAAAACTGTCTTATGCTTGAAGTAGCCCTGATCCTTTAGACTTCAGATTGAGGTTAACTCCCTGGTGATTCTACAGTCCAAGTATGCAACATGCAGTACAGAGCTCAAAATAAAGTCCACCTTACACCATCTTTGAGTCAAGTTTCCGTGTGCTAAATTTGTTTGACACATGGCACATGCAATTCGCTATTGAATGCTGAGGTCACTGGCTCCATTGTTAAATAATGTCACTCTGTCTGCTATGAGGAGCGTGACCACTATGAAACACAATATCCAAGGAAAATATTTGTTATTTGTATAAGCCCAATGGAGGACATTTTGGGAGATTCCTGTGACCTGAGACATGGAGTATATGACCAGTGGAAAGACTGTATTGCACACTGTATTGATGTTAAGTGTAAACACAGATAAAGTTTTATCCATTTAATGTAAATGTTGTGCTGCTCCATTTGGGAGAATGAGTGCCATTTAAAAAAAAATAAAATCACTAGAAACTTGAAGAAACACCATCTTAAGAAATATGAACAAGCCTTCATGCACAAAGCAAGGAAGCAATTATTCTCCTAATGGTTAAATGACATGAAATACTTCAGAGACGTTGAGAAACTTCTGCGCGTTTTGACATGTTATATTCTTTCTAAAACTATTTAAACAGCATTTTAAACAACTGTTTAAACAGATATTTTAATAATAATTCAGCTGTTCCTTTTGTCTATTCAAAACAAAATGTTGTTTAAACGTTTCCAGCTTCAAAAAGGACAAAAATAATACATACTATTACTATCCTTTTCAATTAATCTCAGTGGATGTTGCTCAGTTGGTTCAGGATCAACTGGAAGTATATAATGTGAAATCTGCCATCTTTGGGACCACATAATTTAAGCCAATCACCCTGTAAATGCCCAGTGAGTGTTAAAGAGGTCATATGACGTTGCTAAAAAGAACAATATTTTGTGTATTTGGTGTAATGCAATGTGTTTTATGTGGTTTAAAGTTCAAAAAACACATTATTTTCCACATACTGTACATTATTGTTACTCCTCTATGTCACGCCTTTCTGAAACGCGTCGATTTTTACAAAGCTCATCGTTCTGAGAAGCGAGGCGTGCTCTAATTGGCCAGCTATCCAATGCGCTGTGATTGGCCGAATACCTCAATCGTGAGACGGAAATGTAACGCCCCTCACCATATAGTGATGGCATTTCCCGGCACGACGAGACTAAAACAACAACACCAATTACAAACGAGGCATTTGTTGCATCCAATGGGGACATAATTACTGATTATAATGACTTAGACTGTCTTTTCATGCTTCGCATTACATCGCGCCGCGTAAACATTACCATGTCTGCATTTGTGATCAGAAACACAACAAACAACAAGCACTTCTCTACACTGCTCAAAACTCACGTTTGAATCGTCAGTAGCAGGCTGTGAGTCAGGCTGTGAGTCAGGCTGTGAGTCAGGCTTCTTACAGGCTGTGAGTCAGAAGCATCAGACTGTCCTTGCAAAGTTGGAATTGCCCCACTTTATAGAAACAGTCTTTGTGCAAGCCAGCATTGTAGTCTACTCTCCTGCCAGGTTCAAGAAATAGTCCTCAGTAAATTGCGCCATACACACTCGAATATTTGAGTTGTACTGCTCTGGAACAGTGTTGTAAATACAACTTAACCACTGATTTCTATTTGTGTCCTCTTTTGGAGGCCCAAACAAAGTAGTTTCACTTTCACAGCGTCTCCAGGACATAGCGCCGGCAGTGAAAATAAAATTCATGCCCCTTTTCTTTGCATAAACATTTTGGCAGTGTTATGAAAATCTCCCCACATTGTGACGTAGACATGTGGGGGCATGTTTGAATGAGCCGTTTTAGGAAGGCGTGGCAGAGTCTTAACTTTTATAAAGAATATCTCTTTGGTTTTGAAACTTTAGTCTTTGCAGCTTCAGGGATCTTATCTATGTATGAACAGATTATATAACTCCAAAGAGAAAGGAAAACTTGAAATTGCATGATATGACCCCTTTAAATAATGAAGAAAACAGAAAACTTATTAATTTAGCTCATACTTCGGAGCTCTTTCAGTTTATTTTTTTCTGATTGAAAAAACAAATCATATTCTTCTTATCTTTGTGCCCTTGTTTTGCTTGTTTGTACAGTCTTAAAAATAAAGGTGCTTCACGATGCCATAGAAGAACCTTTTTGTCTGAATGATTCCATAAAGAACCTTTAACATCTGAAGAACCTTTCTGTTTTACAAAAGGTTCTTTGTGGCAAAAGAAAGGTGGAAAGGTAAGAAAAAGATGGTTCTTTAAAGAACCTTCCACTGAATGGTTCTTTGTGGAACCAAAAATCTTCTATGGCATCGCTGTGAAGAACCAAGATTATTACCAGCTGTGTCTAGTCTTGTTAACCCTTATGTATATAAGCCCATGTGTTTCTGTTATTCATTTTTGGGTGTTGTCTGGTGGTTTTGTTTGTGTTCTTGGTTTCTCATGTTTCTTGTCTTTAATTGTTGTATGTTTGATTACTACTTTAATAAACTTTATTCTGCACATGGATCCTGCTCTCATCCATCTTTGACTCACCAGTGTTACAGACCACCAAACCTTAAATGGAGCCAGAAGTGTAACCACCAGGAGTGTGTCTCCTTCTCTGTCAGGGTCATAGTTTCTTGAAGACCATATCCATGACTTTTTGGACAAATCCAGACAACTGAATGGATCCCATTCACATTGGGGGATGTTGAGCCCAAGAACCATTCCCAATGTCCGATAGTGTCTGTATTCCCTGGCCCAGTGGTCTACCCTAGAGGTGACAGCACCTGCTCCTAATTGCTTGTAATGTCTAGGAGTGCCATTCATAAACTCCCTGTGTTACTTGCTTGTTCTATTATGGCTGTCTATGCCATCTACGTCCCTGAGTTTGTTTGGTTCCCTGTCTCCAGCATGTACTCCATGTACTGATGAGTGCCACTAGGGGGCACTAATGGTTTGAGTAATGCAAGTTATTGTGCGCAAGTGAATAAAAGATATGCGGGTAGCATGTGAAGCTGAGTTCCTGTGTCGGTGATCTGTAAAAGATAAATGAAACATGGTACCAGGAGAAATTGATAAAAAGTTTACAAAATGAGTATAAATAGCATCTGACAGCCAAACGAGCTGAATTTGAGTGGAAATGTCCACGCTAATTGGAAATCCTTCAAGCAGAGCTTAAAGCTGTACCTGTTAGCGACGGGGCTTTAGAGGGATAATGACCGCCGGAAGATTGCGCTGCTTCTCACGGAGGCGGGCCGATCTGCGATAGATGTCTTCAACACGTTCCAGTTCTCTGAAGAAGAGCAAGATAAGTACGATGTCATTATGGAAAAGTTTGAGGACTATTGTACACCAAAGAAAAACTAAACATACGAACACTATGTTTTTCGTAATCGGATGCAGAAAGAAGGAGAGACTGTTGAACAATAAGTGACAGATTTACGTCTGAAAAGCCAATCGTGCAACTTTGAGAGTTTGTCTGATTCAGTGATCGGGGATCAAATAGTCATTGGCATCCTGGACAAGAAACTAAGAAGACAGTTACTCATGGAAACTGAGTTGACTTTGGGTAAAGCAATTCGCATCTGCCAAGCATCAGAGAAAGCGAACATACACCTTAAATCCTTTGACGCAGAAAGTGAGCCTGCAGCAGCAATGGATGTTGTGCGTGAACGCGCAAAGAACACTGCAAATCAAGACAAAATGATTGTAACCGATATGGTATGGTACCAATTATGCACCACAGAAATGCTCGGCTTATGGTAAAGACTGTTGCAACAATAATTTTGTAAGATGCTGCTTCACTAAAAAAAAAGTTTGATTTGTAGAAAGAGTCAAGGACACCAGCGACAGCAATGATGAGGACGAGCAGTTCTTTGTGGAGGCTGTGGTGGAGGAAGCAAGCGCCAAGGACGAGTGGATAGCTCATCTAGATGCCAACAGAGTGACTGTAGCCTTTAAAATGAATACCAGCGCACAAGTGAACCTTCTGCTAACAAGAGAATTTGACAGACTGAGAAAAAAGCCAAAAGTGCATGACAGAAAAATAAGCATACGAACTTACAATGATGAGCCGATTCACACAAAGGGGTATGTAGGATTACACTGACAGCAAAAACAGGACAGTCTGTGAATGTAATGTATGTACTGGTCGAGGGTAATAGACAGCCTATACTTGGGCTGAAGGCTTGTGAAAATTTGGGGCTCATAAACAGAGTGCATGTGATTTAAAAGTAAAGCAGTTACACAGAGTGACATAGCTGATAGTAACGAGTGTTAACAAGATAGTTAAATAGTAGCAAGATGTGTCTACCAAGCAAACACAAGATACAGCTGAAAGAAAATCCCCAACCAGTCATACATCCAGCCAGGAAGGTACCAGTTGCCCTGAAAGAAAGGTTGAGATCAGAATTACAATCTTTGATCAGGAAAGGAATAATAAGAAAAATAGAGGAGCCTACAGAGTGGGTGAATTCTCTGGTAATTGTGGAAAAGAAAAGTGGAGATGTAAAACTTTGCATAGATCCAAGAGATTTAAATAAGTGGATCAAAAGAGAGCAGTACAAGTTACCAACAAAGACTGACATAACAAGCACAATGTCTGGTGCACGTTATTTCTCTAAACTGGATGCATCGTCAGGTTTCTACTAAATAGTGCTGGATGAAGAAAGTGCTAAGTTGTGTCAACATATTACAGACTCACTGTTTCCTTCGCTTACCCTTTGGTATCTGTTCGACGGCCGAGGTATTTCACAGGACAGTGCAACAGCTGTTTGATGGTATGGAAGGTGTGGGAGCATTCCTGGATGACATAATAATATGGGGAAAAACACAAAAGGAGCATGACAAAAGACTCTGTGAAGTGTTAAAACAAGCGCAAAAGTCAGGGCTGAAACTAAACAGACAAAAATGTGAATTTGGAGTGACAAAAATCACTTACCTTGGAGATAAGCTATCTGCGGCAGGAATATAGCCAGTCTCACACTGGTAAAAGCAGTACGGAAAATGATGTTCACATGGATTGTGTAGTGAGCCAGATACCTGTATCAAGACAGAAGTGGGTTGAGTTTGCAAATGCAACAGCAAGTGACAGCATATTACAGGAAGTGATTTGTAAAATCAACTCACCTGAAGACGAGATGCTGCCAAGCCCATATCAGCATTTCAGAGATGAGCTTTCTGTCATTGACGGAGTTCTTCTTAAAGGAAGGAGGATTGTAGTTCCTAGTACAAAGAGACAACAAATGACTGAGCTAATACACGAAGGCCATATGGGTATTGAGAAATGTAAACGCTGTGCCCGAGATCTGATGTTCTGGCCCTATATGAATAGAGACATTGAGACAAAAGTACAACGCTGTAAGATTTGTCAACAACACAGATACAAACAGCAGAAAGAGCTACTCTTACCTCATTATAAACCATGTGAACCATGGAGGAAAATCGGAGCTGATTTGTTCCAACTGAATGGGAAAGATTACCTGGTTGTCATGGATTACTATTTTCCAACTACCCAGATTCGTGGATGGATCGTATGGATTCGTACACATAACGTCAAGTCCTTATTACCCACAGTCACCTAAAGCAAAGGTTCTGCTGGGTGGCTTTATATCAGCTTTACAGTATTTAGACGGGGAAATAGTTTGTCGAAATAGTGTATTCTCCTCTGGCCAGACAAAATCAGCAGTTTAAATCTAGGCTAAAGCAGAATCAGATTGTGCAAAGGACTCATCTGGTTCCTGTGGTCTTGTCCCGATGGCCGTCTAGGAGACAGGGTCTTCACTGGGGATCAGTCTCTGGGGCTCATCTAGGTGTCCTGGCTGTAGAGGTCATCTCTAGGTGCTGATCCACCATCTGATCTGGATACAGTCTGGATCTGGGCGGCTACGGTGTCCTCGGAATAAAAAAGAAACAGACTAATATTAGCATAGATGCCATTCTTCTAACGATGCAACAAATACATTGAGTGTTTTGGGAAGTGTTCCCGGTTTTGATTGACCTAATTAATGCAGCCTAACAATCCTTCAACGGATCTGAATTATAGACATGCGATAGTGTATTATGTGTAAACCAGATTAAAGAGAATGGGCCTTTAATCTAGATTTAAATTGACAGAGTGTGTCTGTTTCCCGAACAGTGTTAGGTAGATTGTTCCAGAGTTTGGGCGCTAAATAGGAAAATTATCTCTCTGATTTTTCAGTTGATTTTGATATTCTAGGTATTATCAAATGGCCAGAGTTTTGAGATCGCAGCGGACGTGAAGGACTATAGTGTGATAAGACCTCACTCAAATACTGAGGTGCCAAACCATTCAGGGCCTTATAGGTAATTAGCAAGATCTTAAAATGTATACAATGTTTAATAGGTAGCCAGTGCAGTGTTGACAGAACCGAGCTAATGTGGTCATACTTCCTGGTTCTAGTAAGAACTCTAGCTGCTGCATTTTGAACCAGCTGGAGTTTGTTTATTAAACGTGCAGAGCAACCACCCAATAAAGCATTACAATAATCTAGCCTCGAGGTCATGAACGCATGAATTAATGAGCATAGGTCGTAATTTAGATATAATTTTAAGATGGAAAAATGCATTTTACAAATCCTAGAAACATGTTTTTCAAAGGAAATATTGCTATCAAAAAGTACACCTAGGTTCCTAGCTGATGACGAAGAATTTACAGGGCAGCCATCAAGTATTAGACAGTGATCTAGGTTATTAAGAGCTGATCAAATGTAAAAACTGTAACTTGAATGCAATGTAAGTCGCTTTGGATAAAAGCGTCTGCTAAATGCATAAATGTGAATGTAATGTAAACGTATTACATGCTAAATTTTAGGTCCAATAATTAACACCTAATTTTTTATATCAACTATACATTCTGTTAAGTTTCATCAGGTTGCGAAGAAATATAGAGCTCAGAATCATCCTCATAACAGTGAAAGCTAACACCATGTCTCCTAATGATATCTCCCAAGGGTAACATGTAAAGCGTTAAAAGTAAGGGCCAAGTACTGAGCCCTGAGGTACTCCTTACTGCACTTGTGATTGGTATGATACCTCTTCGTTCACTGCTACGAACTGATGGCTGTCAGATAAGTACGATTTGAACCATGCCAGTGCACTTCCTCTAATGCCAACATAATTTTCTAGTCTATTTAAAAGAATGTTGTGGAAGAGGAAATTGAATATATGTTGAAAAATAACATTGCTGAACCTTCTTTCTCTGATTGGGCTTCTCCGTGTTTGTTGGTGAATAAACCTGACGTGTCATTTAGATTCTGTATTGACTACCGAAAGGTCAACACTGTAACGAAGGCTGACTCTTTTCCGCTGCCCTGAATAGAAGACTGTATTGATCAAGTAGGTAATGCTAAATTTGTGAGCAAGTTTGACCTACTGAAAGGTTACTGGCAAGTGCCTTTTACTGCCAGGGCTCGGGAGATTTCTGCTTTCATTACACCTTCCGGTTTATTTTCTTACAAAGTTATGTGTTTCGGATTATGCAATGCCCCCGGAACTTTTCAGAGGTTAATGAACCGTGTAAAATCATGTTTGAGTGGCTGCGCTGTTTATCGGGGCAGTCGTGGCCTAATGGATAGAGAGTTGGACTTATAACCTGAAGGTCGTGGGTTCGAGTCTCAGGTCCGGCAGGGATTGTAGGTGGGGGGAGTGAATAACCAACACTCCCTCAATACCATGACTGAGGTGAGACCCTTGAGCAAGGCACTCCCCGGGCACCGCAGCATTGGCTGCCCACTGCTCCCGGTGTATGTTCACTACTGTGTGTACACTTGGATGGGTTAAATGCAGAGCAAAAATTCCGAGTATGGGTCACCATACTTGGCCACACACCACTTCTGTAAGAGATGGGTTGTTTTTTGTGATACGCTCAACGGATGAACATTTAGAGACTGAAATGCTAGGGGCAAGTCTGCAACTGGTGCAAAACAACATCACAATCTCCTGGGAAAGCACGAGAGAGAGGTTACATTGACCTTCAAGATAAGGTTGGAATCTGTTGTCGTTTGATCAACCAGGTGCAGAATTCTGGCACAATACACTTATTGCGAAACCTCAGAGATGTTGCTGAGTAATGGGTTATCTTTTGGTAACTAAAATGAGTGCACCCAATTAGGAGGAAGAGCGAGTCTGGCCAACTTGCTTTCTCTCTCACTTGGAGGGTTGTTCTTAACCTGCACCTAATTTTGAAGTATAAAACATGGGGTTTCTTTCAGTGGAAGCTCAGCCGTGGGATAAGCACGCGTCGCCCGGCATTTCTCGGACAGGTGTTGGTCTTCTACTGTGACTGAAACGGACTCCCCAGTCTTTTGAAGAGTGAAGATGATGGCACAGTTCTGAGGTTGTATATTGGTTATAGTACTTTGCTTGGGGTTTTAGTTTTAGTGTATGCTCGAGTTAGTGTATTATTCATTCATAATCATTATCTCTTATCCATTCACTCATGATCATTCATATATTATGCACTGGCTTATGATTATCCTTCTTTAATGTGTTTATTTTTGATTATCACTATTCTTTTATGCATTTGCCTATGATCATTATCATTATTACTGATATCAGCTGTGTGTATCAACAATAAACAGTTGTAATTGCTTGATTAGTATGGTGTACGGACCTTTTTATTGACACCTTCTTTCGCCGAATTAGCACCTCACTGGTCTCCCATTAGTTTTGAAAACCAAAAAAGAAACCATACTAAAACAACTTCCCTTCCCTTTCCCTTCCCTTTATCTAGATGACAAGTTTTTAGTCAAACTTGGGAAGAACACTTACTTCAGATTAGAGCACTTTTTGATGGTTTTGTAAAGGCAAATTTGACAGTTCGTTTGTTAAAATGTGAGTTTGCCAGGGCCACAGTTACTTATCTGGGGAAGGTAGTTGGTCAGGGCCAAGTGCGCCCTATTCGTGCTAAGGTAGAGGAAATAGATGAATACCCTACTCCCACAACAAAGAAGGAGTTAATGCGATTTCTTGGAATGGTAGGGTTTTATCATTGTTTTTGCAGGAATTTTTCTATTGTAGCAGTGCCCCTGACAAATTTGTTGCGGGGAGGAGTACCTTTTTACTGGACCCCATTGTGTCAGCAAGCATTTGAGAAAATAAAAATGCTCCTTACAGAGGCTCCCGTTTTGGCGGCTCCAAAATTTGACCAGTCTTTTCAATTGCAGGTGGATGCCATCACTGCAAGACCGAACAGTAAAGGTTTGATAAATAAAATGGGTTGTAATAACTTAAAATTTTTAAAAAGTTCATTAGACCCAAATTTTCTGCGTCATGTGTACATATTTTTTATTTTTAAGTTTACAGTGCTCAACCGCTTTAATTTATTAGTTTAACGTGATCCCGCCTGACGTCACATCCATGTGCGTAAATGTACGTTCACTCATCTGCGCCTGGGAGAGAGTTCGCCATTTTGGTCTGCTTGCCTCGGGTGCGTTTTTTTTTTTTTTTTGAGAAAAGTTGAGAAAATATAGCGAAACAGATTTCACAGTGGCAGTATTCTGTGAATACTTCTGAGAAGCCACGAGTTGTAGCATGCAGCAATTTTACCAAGATCATCGGACAAAGTTTTACTCTGTTTTGACCACGCTGTCTGCTGTTATATCGAGTTTGGTTTTGGGAGCATTAATCTGGTAAGTAATCTGTTAACACTATATTTTACTGTCGTTTTACAATTATCTGCAAACTCGGTGTCTTGAAAGTGGATTTATTTTATGCCTTTACAAGTAAATGTGACGTGCATCCCAAACTAGCAAACCGGTAACGTTAATCATTTAATTGGGGCATGACATTAACATGACATAATCCTTGTTAAACATAGTCATAGTTGGGGTTCGCATTTTGCGTTAAAAAAATTTAAAATAAATGATGATTTACCTGAGTGTCAATGTTAAAGCACAGATTAAAACAAGCTACCTTAATTACGTTTTTTACCTTTTAAGTTATATGCATGTTTTAATTTTTTACCTCAGGGATAAATGCATTACATACTGTTACTTTACCAATGTCCATGCAGAAGTGCGTGTTATTAAGATGATTATCTTTTACACATTACACATTTCTGTGCTGGTATTTAGCTTTTAACACTTTAAAAAGCAGACTGTATACTGATAAGTGTTTTTTGTGAACATTGCAACCTAACTAACTTTTGAATCTTCCTTTTTTAGGTAAAAACTGAAGCAGCTGGCCAACAAACAGAGTTTTCAGTGCGGTATGTTGAAAAACTATTAACAACAATGGACACATTGCAAAATAGTGACTAAAATGTGAATGAGGACAGTGTACATAGAACCATTTAAGCAAAAATCCAATGGCTTGGAGGTGCAAAGAGATCATCTGTAATGAGCTACCAGTTAATGAAATCCTGGAACTCTTAAATTAGAGTCCCAGGTACAAATATTTTCTTTATTATAACTATTCAATATCTTTACATTTATGGGTTTTGGCCAGGGGTGAATGGCTTGTACCTTGACAGGATCCATTGGTATGCCATTGGGGCCAGTGATGTAGCCCAGGAAGTGAATATGGACATGCCGGATGTGGTCTGTCAGGTCCAAGTCCAATTGACCCCAGTCATCTTGGTTGAATTGGCAGTGTGAGCGAAGGAAATGTTCTAGTTCCTGTTAAGACACTCTTGCAGGGGATTGTTTCGAGGATTTTAGAGTTGCACAGATGTCAAAGTTGTGTACAAAGTTGGCTGTGTCAGAGATAAGAGAACCAGAAATAGTTCTGGAACAGCTCAATAGTTGCTTGGGTGCCGGGGTGACCAGTAGCATAACATCCAGAACATATATCATGTCAGTATGGCATTCTCGAAGATTCAGCCTCTTAGTGCAACGAATGTACTCAAAGTTGTGATTGTCAGTTAGTACTTGAATAGGATGTTTTACTCCCTTCAACCAGTGCTTCCATTTTTTAAGAGTAGCCTTCATGTCTAGCAACTCTCTGTTGCCAACATCTTAATTGTGCTCAGCAGCAGTCAACTTATGAATGTTACATTTCTTGGTTGCCTCCTCACCACACTCGGGATGTTCAAATACATCTCTGAGTCTGGCTTGAAAAAGAGAGAAAGTCATCTGTAATCCTCTCTTACCCTCACTGATGGTGCCCAGTCTAGAGCCTTCCCAGAGAGAAGTGACATGACAAACACCACTTTAGTTTCTTCAGTGGTAAACAAGTGTGGTTGTTGTGCCAAAAACAAGGAATATTGCATAAAAAAATCACAGACACTTAGCTGCAGTACCATCAAACTTCAAGTAAAGGCAAACAAGGGTTACCTCCCGTAGCATGTGTTGTGGACGAACCAGAAGCTGATTCAGCTGGGTCGGTGGCATGGGTGAGTTCATAAGGAGTTTGCAGAGACCTTACTAATTCGCAGATTGGCATGCACAACTGCTGACGATGACTGGCCAACATCACAGCCTGTGAAGTGACTTCAGCATGATGGATCTTGTTCGGGCAAAGTTTTTTTGTGACAGGGGTATTGTCCCAAGATGGGAGACATTATTTGCTCAATAGAAGTCATAGTTCAGCTTTAGAGAATATAAATTAAGTATTTATAAATTGTCTGGTTTTGTTTTGTTTTTAAAGCTTTGTTCAAAAATCTCCTCATGGATTAAAGCATAAATGCATTATGCTATTTTATATATATTATAACACACACCCAAACAGATATACTGTACTGAATAGAAGGTGGTGGATTATAATGTAGCTTCATGCTAGCTAATCCAAGAGGCCTTTTTGTTGTTGTTGTTTTTAATGTTCTCCCTGTGTACTATGGATTATGGGATGCCATTTTTTTGAGGTAAGTAGTTATAATAATAATTAATGACAAATGTTGTGTCATCCTCCTTTATGTACAGGTGACTTGCACACTTGTAGCTGTAGAGATGAAGCTGGTTGCCAACAACATCTATGTAAACGTTCTATTACAGGAATACTAAGATATTGTCTGACAAAGCACATACACAGCATGTTTCCTTGGATATCAGTAAAACATTTTTAAAAAATTCTGGTTAGAGGGGAAATCCCTTGTTCATTTTTCCCCATGTCACTCTGAAACACCTGTGATGTGCTGCTCATTTTCCTACTTGAGGCGATTAATTATGACATCATTGCGATTGGGAAATCAGTGCAATGACAGATCAAGGGTGAAGTTCTCGAAAAACAGGCTTAAAGTCATTAAGCGATCAACCATGACTTCATGAAAAAGGATTTTGCTCATTTGTGTGTGTGTGTGTGTGTGTGATTTGGGAGGGAAAAAAAACATGGAGACAATTGGAAAAAAAAATTGATACATTGCAATAGAGCAATTTGTTATAGTAGCCCGAGTCTTGGCAATGTGTGGGCGTTCCTGTGGGTGTGAGACATTTTTGTCTTGCTGCCAAAACAACTAATATAATACACCATCACAACATCCTAAGGTACGTGGCACTTAATGCTAAAAATCCAGGAGAAAGGAAACATAGACCCCAATTATTTTCAACTCAAAAAAGTAGTTTTTCTGTTGACAAACCAGAACATTGCTCTGTTGTTCTGAAACCATTTGGCATATATAAAAAAGACTCGACATTAGAACTTGCTATAGTAACTGCACATTGTGTCAAAACAGTTTACAGGATACCATTGATAAAAACAATGTGACAGAACTGCTCCATTTTAATAATGACAACTAAGACAGTGAAGTGAATATCAGTGAAGAAATGTATTTTTATTTTTTCTTTATACTTACAAGGGCTATACTGTAGTAAGCACAATAGGTGCCACATTCCCCAAACAGGGCTATGTTTCCCAAAAGCATTGTAAACCTATAGATTGTAGAAACCATTAGCACATTTAGGAAAAGCACAAATGTCATGTTTTGTCTCTATACAGGTATGTCAAATGCTTTGCAAAGACAATGTCTCATTTTTGGTTTGGGGTTGGCACCAAGGAGTTATATTATACCTTGAGAAAGCTATCCATTAGCATCCCCATTCTTTATATGCATCAGTGGAACCATAAAATATTACATGTTCACATAATTCATGAATTCAAACCAGCTCAATTTGGATATAACTTTTGAAATGGAGCTGTGACAGAAATGGGAGGGATACAGTAATAAAGTAACTCCACCTCTTATCTAGCGCCCAGCATATGCTGCTCTCTCAGCCTCCCACCCCTAAACTATCTCAGCTCTTTAAAAGCAGCCCATGTTGCATTTTTTGGCAATTTTTATCTAATTACTGTCTTTTTAACACCTGATGTCTCCTGCACATCCACACTACTTCCACTGAATATTAAAGAGGGACATCAATAGCAAAAAAAGAAGCGGAAGAGAGAAGACCATTCACTGAAATTAAAAAAAAAAAAAAAAAGGCTCTTGATCTGCTGAGGTTTTCTGAATTGGACAAAGATGGTTGCTTTTCATTATTTACTAACACTTTTGATTACCATTCAACTCAGCTTATATGGCTCTAACTCCCTTGTATTAGGCGTAAAGGATATCTGTACATTGTGTAATGGGCCCTCAGGGGAACCCAAGGGCCACAGAAGTGAACGTTTATCAGGGGAGGAGATCACATCCGTGTTGGCATTAGGTGAACACTGTGGGGTTTACACTCTACCGTGTACTCAGGGTCTTCGGTGTATCCCTCCTCTTGGAGAGCAAAGTCCCCTTCAGGCACTGCTTCAGGGACGCGGGGTCTGCAAAAACATCAAAAGTACCTTTACTGACATCCATCCACCTACAGGTAAGAGGACTGGTCTCAGTGCATCTCTTTAAACTGAGATGAAATTGATTAGTCAATGGATTTTGTCTGGTTAAAAACATTTTGAGGAACTGACTAACCTAAATAAACTAAACCTAAAGGTTGTGCATGTAGATGTATACACTAGAAAGAAAGTAAATACAGTTCACATAAAATTGTGAATTTTTCACTTGGATGTGTAAAAGGTTTTATAATCCACCCACACATTGCTAAAAGACTTTTAAATGAGTTTTCCACATGTTTAAAAGGGATGAGAAACCAGCAAACCTATTGCAAAATGCTGATCTGTACAATTAGCAGGGTATGATTTTTTTCTATAATGGTAAGAATATTGTTTGTATGTTATTATCAGATTATCTGTTACTTCATTTTACAGTCCATAGCGTGCCCTGAATTAATATTTTAAGTACAACCACCTATGTGCTATTCAATTGAAGAAAAGCTATACTGCAATCATATTAAAACTACAAGTATTATGTTTCAGACTATCATCCATCAACCATTGAAAACTATTTTGAAAAGGTAATATTTTTGACTCTGTAAATTACTGTTTTACATAATTATTTACGTAGTGTTCCTACAGTCTGATTTTTAGTCAGAAATGAGTTTTCATTATGTGTTTTTGCTGTTATTATTTCATTCTGTAGGGTCCTTGTCGCAAACTGCTAAACACAGTCCTCCAAAGTATAGAGCTCACAATTATTCATTCAATTCCGGACATCTACATCCCCAACTGTGACAGACAAGGGTTCTTCAGGAGGAAACAGGTGTGTAGAGTACATAGAAGGTGTTGTAGGACCATGGTTCTTGAAAAGTTTCATAAATCCATTTGTAAGTCCGTATGTCTTGGTGTACATTGTAACAATATTATCTGTTCTCTGTACACAATAATGTAGTTTATATATTCTTTTTGACCTTCTTGAAACAGTGTCGGTCATCAAGAGGAATGCAAAGAGGCCATTGCTGGTGTGTTGACGAGAAAGGAACAAAAATGTCATCCCGTAAAAGGAGCGATGGAACTATCTCATGTAGCAGTGCCTGAGAATTGTGACACAACTTGACATCTCATGTAAATATGGACCTGAAATCTGTTTAGTAGGGACTGAGAGAGAGAGAGTCAGCAAAAGAGATGACCGACACAAAGAACTCAATGACCACAAAGGAAGTAGAATATTTACAATCATTCATCTCCCTCTGGTTGTGAAAAATATGTTTGCAGCATTGTGTCATTATTTCTGAACTTTTTTGTTATATATATATATAATTAGAATTTTAATTAAAATTATAATTTTTGTTATAAATGCTATAGAAACAGATACAAAAAGATTATATACTCCCTGAGTGAATGTCATTAATGTTCTGTCTGGTTTGAAATTTATGAACTATGCAGTAAGACAGTACAGTATTTTTTTTAATTACTTATATTTATGTTGCATACATATTAATTGCTTATATATTAATATAATTAATATATTAATTGTCCTTTCTTTATGCATATAAACACAAAAAAGAAACATCCTTTCGCATTCAACTGCCTTTATTTTCAGCAACTTTCTTAACAGCTTTAAGTACTACAGTGCAACTCATTCTCATGTTCTGCACCTGATTTGCTGGTTTTTGCTGTGAGATGTTGCCCCACTGTTACAACCCACTCTTCCACCAAGACATTTGCAAGTTCTTGAACACATCTAGGGGTACACACTGCAAGGACAATCCCCTGTCCTGTCTCCCTGTACCACTGCCTTAGGTGTCTTACATTACAGACATTGCAGTGTATTTCTCTGGCCACATCTGTAACCCTCATGCCTCCCTGCAGCAGGACTCTGTTCAGGCAGATTATCAGGGACCCTGGGCATAATTTTTTCTGGTGTTTTTCAGAGTCAGTGGAAAGATTTCTTTACTGTCCTAAGTTATTGTAACTGTGACCTTAATTGCCTTCCGCCTGTAAACTGTTGTTAGGGTCTTAAGGACTGTTCCACAGGTGCATGTGCAATAATTATTTATACGAAAAGTATGACAAATATTGTTTAAACCCTTTCCAATAAAGAACTGTAAAACTTATTTGGATTTTGCAAAATTGTCCTTAAAATACCTTAACCTGCTATCCTGAAAAAGGGACATTTCTTTCTTTCTTTCTTTCTTTCTTTCTTTCTTTCTTTCTTTCTTTCTTTCTTTCTTTCTTTCTTTCGGTTTTGCTGACACAAAGTAAACCCTATCTGTGTGTCTGTCTGTGTATTTGTGTGTGTGATTTTAATGTATATATAAATGTAACATATTGCTCAAATAAAGAAATTGGGACACTTTAATTCAATCAGACAAGGTAAGTTTAATTTGAATATACAACATATAAAATAACATCCACATTGGCTACATTCAAACTGCAGGCCAAAGTGCCCCAAATGATTTTTCGGCTCATATGTGACATAATACATGGAATCTGACTGTAACAGTTCATGTTCAGGAAAGAAAGAGGCAGGAAAATGATTATTATAAAATCTAATAACAAAATAATCATAATCAACAAGAGCGAGGTGGCTCTACTCCCATGGCTCTCGGTCCCGCTCTGCTCATCACATTGTTCTTCCCGATGTAGATTTGAGGCACTTCCATGTATGGTTCTAAATACAGGTTGAACGTTTTGTGATGTGACGTTGGAATTCATGCTAGAGTGACTTTTACATCACTCTAGATTGATATTTGTCACAATTCTGTGCTGAAGGGAGTTGGTCCAAATATTAACGTACCAGTAGTTCTTTGGTCACTCAATAAATACGAAAGACAGCCATGACGGTAGTCAGTGGAGGAACAGTGAAGTCTAAGTATCTTGGTGACAGCTCTATATAAGCAAAACATGAGGGAAAACTAGAAAAGTTTTTTTTGTCTCCTCATTCTCATCTTCATCCTCCTTATCACCTGTACACAAATTTTCAGGCCTTCGCAGCTTATAATATAAACGTGTTAAATGATGAATTCAGTGTCCTTCATGTTTATAGTGTGCTGTTCGTCATCCTTTTATTGATGTATTGCACATGTGGGTTCAGGGTCAATCAGTTCAGACTCAAATCTGATACTGACCACATATCAGATTGGAATTCATTTCGCTTTTGTCACTCTAGATCAATATTCTTTAAAGATCTGCAATGCTCTGAACTTTATTTAGAGTCAAGGTGTGTTTGATTAGGATTGGAAATAACTCTTCAGGAAAGTCGACCTCAAAGGGCCAGAGATGAGAACCCCAGCGCTGGCATGCTCTTTGTCAAATTTTTTCACATGATATTTGAGAACCATTTGACTAATCAGCTTGAATCCCATAACTTTTTGCTAGCATGTTCTAAAGTTGATCTGAGCCAATTTTAGAGAAAATCAGACAAAATGTCTGGGACAAGTGGTTTTTCGAATAATTAAAAATTGCAACAAGTCTAGAATCTTGCATACAATGACATTTGCTTCTTTCGTTCAAAAATTACTACCATAAACATGAGTGCAACTTTGAGTTGTTGATGACACTAGAGGACTATTTTTGATCAAATAAATGCATCCTTCGTGAGAAGAGACTTCATTAAAAACACTGCAAAATCATCATGTTCCCATACTTTTGACAAGTGCTTTATTAAAAGGCCAGTAACATTAAAAATAGACTCATAAATGCGGGCTCTACAAAAGAGGCATCACAAAATACTCTATAGGTCAAACTCCACTGGGTAATTTGAAATGTGGTAATTGTATTAAGTCAAACTAAGTCTATACTAAGTCATTATGTCAAGTTATGAAATTATCCAGTAAATAAGAGTCTGTTCACTCATTAATAGTTTTATAATATTTAAGACTATAAATGTGATTTATATGATCTTGTGTCCATACAATAAAATTTATGTTGGTGCAACATCTCATTTATTAAAGAGAGGATAACAAAACATAAAAGTGCAATAAACAAAAAGTGTCTCGTTGCAAAATTTCTGTGAATGTAACCTTTTTTTGTGATTGATGTGGTGTGATCAGCGTGAGGAGACCAATGGCCTCTCTTCTCAAGGCATGAGCCCAAAATCAAGCCTCTGTAACGGGGTGAATGAGACGTGCGGATCCATTTGCAAGCTTTTATTCATAAACAGTCAAATAACAGACAGGGTCAAAACACCAGCAAACGGGTGTGGCACGGGCAAGACACAAGAGTAATCATAGAGCATGCGTGGGTCCTCGATCGGTGAACAATATCCAGAGGGCTTGAGAAGAGGGGCAGTCCAATAACCTGAACAATAATCCAAACGAGGTATACACAGAGTCCGAAACGGTGAGACAAGGGTAAATCCAAGATACAAGGGCAGGAAGCCGGAAACGAGACTATAAACAAAATAAACTAAACTTAGACTAGGCATTAGAGTTAGGCAGCTAACACTTGGCGAGTGCTAAACACAGAACAATACTCTGCTAAGACAGAGAGGAAGTTCAAGGCTAATAAAGCGTGTGTAATCAGTGCAATCAGCTGTGTGATTGTGACATGGTTCTCAGGTGTGAGCGTGTGATTGAGACAGCTGTGTGTACTTGAGTGCAATAAATGCTGGGAAATGCAGTCCAGGGTAATATATGACAGTCTGGCGTGGTGTGAGAGCCCATATGATGGAGAGACGTCCTTTTGTGGCAGTTGGACAAAAGACCACAAACCGGATTCGTGACAGCCACGTTTCCACTGTCGGACCAGTGCTACAGTAAAACCTGCCCTTAAAATGCCTCTATGAAGCAAACATCACACAACACCCGCATTTCACCAGCAAGGGGAAAATTAATGAAAACTATATCGTAAAACAAACTTTACAGAAACATGTATGTGCAAGATTTCAGTCATAAATAAATATTTGCTAGATTAGACATTACCTGTCTAGTGATGTATGTATGCTGAAATATAATATTGGTTTGTGTTTTAAAATCTATCACGTGTCATTTTGTAGCGAATTATCGCTTAAGTTTTGAGCTTCAGAACTTCCTATAAGGGAACATAGTGAGCATCGATGCTTCCTGGTTTTCACAGCTTTTTTAGGGAGCAAACTAAATTTTGTGATTGAGACAGCCCTTAACCACTGACTGCTGAGCAAGGGACCTGAGTGATTCACACCCAGGATTTAGGTCCACACCTGATCACGCTCACCTGGTTGTGACTTTATAGTTAGTAAAACTGAAGAACTTGATTAGTTTGTTCATGTGCACTGCACTAGGTTGGAGCAAAACTTTGCATGTAAGTGGACCTTGAGAGACAATGTTGAGATCTCCTGCAATATATTCTGAACATGACAATTCAGAGAGGCAGGATGACTTCTAGATTGATGATTTACAACACTGGTGTCCAGTCCTGGGCATGGAGGACCAACGTTCTGCAGAGTTTCTGGTGATACTTGAGCAACTGCTCAGGTCTGCTTAATTGGGGTTGAAGCTAAACCAAACTAAAAAAGAAGAGAAAGAATAAATATGCACAACATCTGAAAATGCGCAAAGATGAGAAGAAAGCAATGTGTTTAATGAGAACTTTCAACCCACTGAAAAATAAGAAGCTATATTAAGTCACAGATGCATTTTTATTTATTCTTGTTATTCTTATTATTATTATTCAAATAAGTTATAATTACAAATGGTTTATTGATGATTTTCAGTCTCTGAAATAGAAACGTTCTATCAATTATGGATGGCATCATACATCATATGTAACGATATTTAATAGGAGATCTAACACCATGTCTACACCATAATTATATGATGATGTCCACACTGGATGCGGCGCAACACAACAAATCCCTGACCATAAAGTGATGCCTCGTTCTATTTATGACGTACTGACACAAAGTTCAAATGATTCTCAATGGTCCCTTTGTCGCGTCCAGTGTAGACACGGTGTGAGAGTGTCTAGCTTGGGTATAGAGAATGGGAATCTATGTCATTATGCATTGCATTCTGGGTATACAATACAAATCACCAGAGGAAAAGATGACTACTTACGTTAATATTTTTTAGAGCTTCTGGCATTTTATTAGAATAAATGAATGGATATATTCGAATCCCTTGTGTTATTAAAGATTGTGGTCAGTTAATGTTTTTGAAATAAGTCTCTTTATCTTCACCAAGAAAACGGCATATATTTGATCATAAATAAAAACAGTAATGTTGTGAAATATTATTTAAAATAACTTTTTTCTATGTGAATATATTGTAAAATGTAATTTATTCTTGTTTTCGCAAAGCATGATTTCTGAAGGATCATGTGACACTGAAGACAGGCATAATGATGCTGAAAATTCAGCTTTGATCACTTTTTAAAACATACTGAAATAGAAAATAGTTATAAAAAATGGTAATTTCACAATATTACTGTTTTACTGTATTTTAATCAAATAAATGCAGCAGTAGGGAGCATAAAAGACTTACATGACAAATCTGACCGTTAAACTTTAGGCAGTGTATGTTTGAAGTATTACTTACAAGTCATATGGTTCATAATGTCTAGAGATGTTCTTCAACAGGAGATACGCTCCGACTCTAGAGCACAGCCATCAGCGTGGAAGAATGTAGGAACAGAAACAATCTGTCACAGAGCCAACCATATTTATTATACAATACCAGGTTTATTTAAACTATAACAGAGGTGAAATGCAGAAAACAAAAATAATAATTTACAGAATATACAATTTAATAACAATGTACATTATAGGTTTACTTATTTAGTAATGCTCTTACAGTTTTACTTATGTTTGGACATCAAAGCCCTTTTAAAATAACTAACAAGCAAACACACAATTTTGCAAAAGAAAATTACAGATGCATGGTGATATAGGCAAAATATGTTGTGAAAGATGCATATAAAGTTATTTAAGCTTTCTCAGATCACCAGTGTTTTCTATTTCTCTGTAAGCAGCTCCCTTCAGAAATGTTTAAATCAGGAACTTCTCCTGTGTCATAGAGGGTTTTTTCTGACACTTCTGAAATCACAAAACAAGTGGTATCAATATGTGTTTAAAGATCAAAACCTGTTTTAAGTTTCAGCCCATTTTCACGCTCTGTGTAAGTGATGTATCCGATTAACTGTACAGTGCATAACTTACTTTAATAGGAATATATTTTTTCGTACACATTTATTATGAACAATTTTTTAACTTTGTTTTATGTATTTTTTAAATATATTTTCTAAATATATTTCAATATATTTAACAGTTCTACATTCCTATGGGTGTAATTAATGTGAATTTATTAATAGGGCTATATAAAGGTAGTTTATTATGGTGTTTGAACTACTGAGATGTTTAATATGTTTTAAGGATGCATTATAGGCATATTATATAAATGATTGTTAACAGGAGTACTACACAGCACAAGCGTTTTCAACCAGATAACCCACTGGGGGCAATTTCTGCCATGCCAAATATACAGTATATTTACATATGGTTTGCGAATATTAATAACAAATAATCTATGGGATGTGCAGGTTGTGCGGTGACACATAACTTGAAACTATTTCTACATCTATTTCTTCACTTCCTATATTAAAAGCAGTCATCCATATTTGACTTGGTGAAAAGAAACACATTTTATCTTTAAGGAACGTTCAATCTTGTGTCTGAAGTTTAATTAAACAGCATTATGGTAATCAGAGAGCATATAAAGAACGTACAAAGATTACGTGCATACGACATTGCAGTTACGTTGTCAGTAAGTCAAGAAGTTACCAATATATAGAGTACCTATCTGGGACGTTCTTGGTTATCTTGTTACGTTAGGAGGACGTACTGACGACGTTGTGAGTTGGTAATGGGATGGTAATGGAATTACGTGCATACGACGCCCTGGTTACGTTACCTCTTGGTAAATCATGAAATTACCAATACGTTACGTAACTGTTACGTCGTGTGTTAGAAGGGGGAATATTACTGAATTTATTAGTTTTCTGTTTCAGGTATGATTCTGTATGTCCATCAGTTTACACTGTAATGATGCTTGCAAACTCGCGCTGTGACGCGAATCGGTCTGTTTTAAAACTAAAAGACAGAAAACAGATGTTTTCTCATGCTGAGAGATAAGCAGATGTATGTGTGTGAGAAAATATCATATATGGCGTTTAAAAAATGACACAGCGGATGATAGGAGCTCCTGTTCTCTGTTATTCTTTAAGCTCCATTAGATGAGAGGCATGTTTGGAACATTCTCTTGCCATTTACTGTTGCTGTCAGGAACTAATTTATTTTTAGCGGAAGGACAGCATTTAACGAATTTCAATACATAAATTTGGGGGGGGGGTATATTTTTTATTGTGTGGTAACCGTTTTATAAAAACAATAAGGTACTGGAGGCCGTGCTGTATCACAGCTGAAGGGCGCTGTTAGGCACGACACGAACAACGCCCTTCAGCCATGATTTATTCAGATACAGCACGGCCTCTCGTACCTTTGTCACAGTTATGATCTGTTTTTGTTTAGTTATGTCTGTGTTCAGCCTTTCTAGTTTGTGCCCATGTTTATTATTTAATTAGTTCCACACCTGTTTCTGTTCCCCCTTGATTGTGTTCTGCCTTTAAAGCCTGTGTTCTCCCCAGTTCTATTGTCTGCTATTACATGTGTTACACCAGCCTGAATCGTCTTGAGTAAAGTTTATTGTTTTGGATATACCTGCCTCCCGTGCCTTGTTTACCTCTTGGGAGTACTAACGTAACAGAATAGCGGACCTACAAAGTTAAATTAGCTGTGTTTTTCTTTTGTTTTGTTTTTGGTTTCCCTCTCCTACTATGGATCTCCCCGCCGGCCAACTCCTGTGCCTGGAGCAGATGGACCGTTCACTGGAGGACCATACAAGAGACTTTCTCGATCTGGCGTGCCTTACACACTTCCCGGACTGCTCGCTCTGTGTTTTTTACGCCTACCAGCGAACGGTCCCAAGGAGAATTTCGCCACTTGTGTGGAGTGGGTGCTGGAGAATAATGGACTGTTTTTCTCCGTCAGCCCTGCTGAGGACAACCCCAGCCCCACTCCCGATCCAAAGCCCAGCCAGCCCTCACCATCTCGCTGCATGGAGTGTTCGCCAGAGCCCACCGCAGCCGCAGAGCCCGAGCCAGCCGCGAGTGTAGAGCCGTCACCACTGACAGAGCCACTCATCATTCCGGAACCTGAACTCAACGCGACTGACCAGGTGTGTGAGCCAGCAACATCGTGCATCGTGGGAGTCTTAGTGGAGATCGAGGGAATGGATGAATTCCCAGCCCACACTTCCACCACTGAGGGTGAGCTAGTACTGGACTCTGATCTGTTGGACTGTTGGTGTGAGGAGGATTTCTGGCTTCTCCCTTTCCCGTTGCTCCCACCCACCTCCCCATGCTCTCCAGTGCCCCTGCTGGTTCGGTCCTGTACCCCTTCCTCAGCCAGCTCCTCGAAGAATGTCCTGAGGGTCCCTCCCAGCCTCCCTCTCCCTCCTCCTCTGTACCAGCCAACCAGTCCATCAGTCCTCCCTCAGCTGCCTCAGGAAGGCCCCTCAGCTCACTCTCAGCACGGCATGTCCGGTGGGTCGGTTGCGCTTCGGGACTTCCTGCGACCAGCTACCTCGGTGTTGGAGGATCCCCAGTCTTCGCCTCCAGCCTGCGAGACCCGGACTCCACCTCAGCCCTCCGACCCATTGGCTCCACCTTGGCTCTTGGCTCCCTCGTCTCCACCGTGGCCCCTCATTCCACCAGCTCCGCCAGGCTCCCTCGTCCCTCCGGCTCCACCTTGGTCAGTCGTCCCCCTGCCTACTCCACGGAACTCCACTCCTCCAGCTTTGCTTCATCCCTCCGTTCCTCTGGCTCCGTCGGGTTCCTCCCTCCCTCCCAACATGTCACTCAGGATCCCCGCCTCCGCCTCACTCACCTGAGCCGCCGGTTCCACCTTGGCCCTCTGTGTCACCCTGGCTCTGCGGCTACTCAGCTCCATCCTGGGCTCCTACTCCACCGGCGTCATCTCCGTTAGTCAGCCCCCTGGTGTCGGTGGTCCAATCCCCACCATGGCTCCTCCCGCCGTCGACTCCGCCGTGGGCTGCCATCCTGGCTGACCTCTGGACTGCCATCTGGCTCCTCCTGCTCCGGGCTCCTCCCACCCTCCACTCCCCCTTGGATTGATTTTTTTTTGGACTATTTTTGTTTTTTCCTCTTGTCCATTGCCCGGCTCCCTCTTACTCCATGCCCGCCTCCTGAACCCCCACCCTCCCTCCTCTGTTGGTTTATGTTTATGTTTATGTTCCGGGAGGGGGCGAACTGTCACAGTTATGATCTGTTTTTGTTTAGTTATGTCTGTGTTCAGCCTTTCTAGTTTGTGCCCATGTTAATTAGTTCCACACCTGTTTCTGTTCCCCCTTGATTGTGTTCTGCCTTTAAAGCCTGTGTTCTCCCCAGTTCTGTTGTCCGCTATTACATGTGTTACACCAGCCTGAATCGTCATGAGTAAAGTTTATTGTTTTGGATATACCTACCTGCCGTGTCTTGTTTACCTCTTGGGAGTACTAACGTAACTACCTTATTGCTTACATAAATACATGATTATAATCATATATGATTAATCTAAGTTCTTCAAGCAGTCTGTTTCATAAGCATGAAGCACATGTTTTTATTTAGCATTGCATAGGCTATAATACATTTCTGATCAGAATCATACAGTGATCAGAATTCTATGGAGCCCGGCACGTTACCTGTAAACATTTTAGTGCCTTAAGTGAACTCATTTATTTAACCTATAAATAATAATAACAATTATTATTATACATTTAGGTTACTTATGCATTTAGAAGAAGCTTTTATCCAAAATGACTTACAAAAGAGGAACAAATTAGTCCAAAGTCAGTCACAATGCCATGTGTATTATACAATAACAATCAAGTGCTAATATTATCACAAATTAAACAAGATTTTGTTGCACATCTTTCTTATTAAATCGTCGTATTCCACCTTGTACCCCTTACTATAGATAGAGAATCACTTAAGACAATTTGCTGTAGGCCTATTCCACATAATAATATGCAATAAAACATTAATAGGCTACAATATGATTCGTTAACACGTAGGATACCTAGCTTGCTGTTCTTCTAAAATGAAACCGTGAGTACAGTTTACAAACCTGCGGGAATGGATTGTGAAAGCGTGCGCACGGATTATGAATTTGTGGATATGGTTTATTAATCCGTGGGCACAATTTGTTAAACCGAGGGAACGGTTTAAGAATTCGTGAGCAAAATTGTCGCCACTGATTGTTTTTTTTCTCCTACAGGTGACGTGCCGGGCTCCGTAGAATTCCCATTGGTTAGCAATCGTAAATTAATTCAGACACTCGCTGGTGTCAGAAAGAGTCATTAAAATTGTTTTAAATGTCTTAAATATTGATGCTAGTTGATAGATTGATATGACAACATGGGAAACTCCACTTTTCTTCATGACCACACCTCTAGCCCCACTTGGCCCACTTTGGCCCAAGACATTCGGCGGGCCGAAACTCCCTGGCTGTCGACCCCAAGGAAGCCCAGACAAGGCACAATCAAACCCCGGAAATGACAATGGAAACGCAACTGGCCCTGGAACGCACTAGCACACACGCGTTTGGCCCGACATTGGAAACGTGGCTAATAAAACACATAAAGTTTGGTGTCAGTATGTCAAAGCTTTGCAGAGATAAGCCTCAGATGCAGTTTGGCACCATGCCATCAAACTTGTTGATGCAGTAAATGAAAACTATTTAACGTATCGACAAATCTATAACTTTTTGTTGGCATGGTCTGAAGATGATCTGAGTCTAATTTGTTAAAAATCAGATCAGTGGTCTAGGAGTTTGAAAAAGCAGGTTTTCAACATAAATCAAAATGGTGGACAGGAAGTTAGGCAGATTATGACATAATTGGTATCAATGATCTCAGCATGATCCAAGGCATCTATCAAGATCAGTCTCATGATAATAGACAAAATTAATCAGAGCTATTAGCATTTTTTTTTTTTTACATTTCTTTTGGTGTTGTTGTTGTTGTTGTTTTTTACCACAACATGGCGCTGCCTCAAAACTTTTTGAGTACCTTGAGAGCTTGAGTACCTTGAGTGCATATGCACCAAGTTATGCCAATGCATTCATAAAATATAGCATTTTACAACAAAATTAAAAATGGCCAATATCCAATGCAGCATGAAGTCAAGGAATCAGAGAAAAAAGAATATTGCATTTAAACTTTACAGTTCAAAAGTTAATAGCATAGACATGACTGCAATTTTGAACTGTTGGTGGTACTAGAGAGTTTGAGTTAAAGACTCCATGCCTGCTGTGGTTAATGTTGAGACTGTCATCTATCTGTGTGCCAAATTTCATAACTTTCCCACAACCGATTCTATGGACTGACATAAACTGAATGGAGAGAAATGGAAAGAAAGCCAATAATTAAAATAATTACTATGCACCTTCTGAGGCTCTTAATTGGATCTTTAATTTGAACAGTTTATTTCCAAAAGTTAAATGAAGTTCTTTGCTTGAAGAGTTTTTATGTTGTTTAAATGTATTTGTATGACACTGTTTTTTTAGTGTGTGTGTTTGATAAGGGTGTATTCTGACTGGCTGATTGATTTATTTTGACATTTAATCATATTAACTAATTACTCCCAAAAATTAAACGTGATGTTGTGAATAGAACTTGCAGCTGTTGTTAATTTATTTTGTTTCCTAAAGCTGCATAATTTTCGGCTGTCCTACACGAAAGATTGCCATCGTGAAACAATTGTGGTGATTTCTATGATTGTGGCTGCAAATCGGTGGTCCTATGTCATACAGTGAGAGAGGTTCAAAGACAGCCGTTGTCACTGTATTGCAACCAAAAATAGCCTATGACAATTTTCTGACAGTGTCAGAAAATTCAGCATGATCACAGTGTGTTTGCTGCTACAACCCACGTTTACTGACCATCTGATAAAAATGCAACATGAAAGGAAAGGGAAGTAGTGTGTGGCCAAGTATGGTGACCCATACTCGGAATTTGTGCTCTGCATTTAACCCATCCAAGTGTACACACACATTAGTGAACATACACCCGGAGCAGTGGGCAGAAAATGAAATGGTGTGTTGTGCTAAAACTTAAAACTGCTTATCTCAAACTCTTTTCCATTCCTCTTTCACAGTTTCCTCTTTTTTTCAGCACATATAAAATGTACAACTGCCAAACTGTGATTTGTCATTCTCTTTTTGTGTACCACTAGCGCATGATGGTGACATTTTTATTCTTCAAAAGTATGCACCGTAGCCTACGAGTCACTAGGTGTCATCATTGTACACTCTGCATACATGTCATACCCAAGTTTATTAGATCCATGGCGCACAGTGTGATTTGTAATGATCTTATAAGTTTGCTGAATCGCACAGTCTGTTGAAAGCTTTAGACTGTATGATTAACTTGGAGATACTGAATTGAGATATTGAAATGTATTTATTTTATTCTTTGTTTGTTTGTATTAGTGGCCCAGCCAGAGCTGAACTTGAGCTCTATCAAACTGCTATGGAGTTTGAGAAGATCTGGAAACCCGAGATGACTGACCACTGATGGTCCGCGTCCTTTCTCATTTCATCTTGACAAAGATTGAGATGATCTGCAGAGAAGAATGGCAGAAAATCCTCAAATTCAGGTGTACGAAGCCACTGAAAAACATCCTTACAGCTTCCTAGAACCTTCCATCAGGTTCTTGGTCACATCTCAACCCTGCATGTTGAAAAAATAGCGTATGTTGGTTAGGTATGTTTTGAAGCATGGTAGCTGGTTTGAGCTGGTTATGAGCTGGTTTAAACTGACCAGCAAATGCTGTTTTTTTCAACAGGGAAGGCCCTTCTCCCCAAATTGCTCAGTTTGGCTGAGCTCTGAGAGAAGTCCAGGTTCAAGCAGTGCATCACAGAGAATATTTGTACTCTGTGCGATCTCTTTCTGGTTTCCTCTTACTGGTTTCTATGTGAAAGCTGAGAGCTGTAACTGCTCCTTGCTTATAGGGAGAAATAACCCTTGCAAGTAATTTCTTTATTCTTTAATGAATAAGGAAATAGCAGTGCAACAGTGTGAGTGAATGGCCAGTAGTGCTCTGGTATTTTAGAGGAACTTCTCAGTAATCACTGAATTGATAACAGGTGATCATTCACACTGATTCTCCCATCTGGGTGTTCAAAAATATCCCGGAAACGAGACTTCAACATTTCCAGGGATCAACGTTCAATGAATCATGCTCTCATTTTACCCTGAGGTAAGGAAATTATAAATGCAACCTTAACTGACCCAAATAACAAAATTATCTGACCCACACAGCATATTTGAAAGTGTTAAATTAACACTCACAGTGAGAAAATTAACACTTTTTCGGGGTTTATATAGGTCCACACTAAATAGAGTTAAACTAACACTTTAAAAAGTGTTACTTTTTTTACACTTGCACAGAGTAAAAACAACACCGTAAGTGTTCACCGTTAACACCATTAGTGTTTTCCTTCCCCTCATTTAAACCAAGTTAGTGTTGAAACTACACTATGTGTGTAAATATCTTAACACCAAGAAATGTATTTCCACACTAATATAGTGTTCATACAAACCCTGATTAAGGTAATTAAGTATAATCTGTATTCGACTAAAAAACAACTAAGCTAAAAAACTAAAAAAAAACTACAACAACAACATGCTGTATCAGTTAAATATTAAATTTTGAACACAGATGTAACAATTACACCAATACAAAAGAAGGTACAATATATTCACCATCATCTGACCCATATAAACACTGCAGATCAAAAGGCCTGTAGAACTCCAAGCTGTTGGCTTTTACAAGTTCACCCAACTCACAGTATCTCTGTACTTTAAACGCATCATGATGTTCTGAAAAAAATGTTCTGTGAAAAGTTTGTCGACAATAATGCTGTGAATATGCTCATACAGTGCTGTCAATGAAAAGCATTTTCCGAATTTGATCCTCAATTTCATTGCATACAATGAGGTCTTGTCTATATTCTGTCCCATCTATTTTGACCCAGTTCATGGAATGCATGCTTGTCTATATGGGATTCTGTAGCATTCCTGCCAACGTTTCACCATTGTCAACATCATTCCAACAGAATGTTTTCATTGGTCCACACTCAACTTGACTCAATGGTGTTGTTTCCCAAAGATAGCCTATTGACATCTGATGACTTTTTGCCAAAGATTTGGTGATGTTTTTGAAATTCTTTAGTGTATTCTTAAAAATGTTATGCTTGGCCTCGAACCTCATGCTCCACATGTGCACTAACGGTCCAATTTTCCAAATACAGACCGGATAATGAACCATAAAATGGTGTTTGGGTAGCAAGTTTTTGTTTGGATACAACTCTTTAAATAATTCATGGTGCTCAATTCTTAAATACTTCAGGTGGACAGTCATGCCTTTAGAAATAGGGGAAATACCAGGTTTAGAATGTGAAGTAAAAGCAGGAGCAAATGCCAATTTTTATCACCCAAGGGTACAATATCACCAAACAGTAATGGAATGTTTTTGACAAGTGCCTGAATGGAGTTGAGCCCTATTGCTCTAGATTAGCCTTTGTAGGCCGATTTTTTATTTTTTTTTCTCCTCTACAAATATCCATAATCAAATGAATATATTCTGGAGAGCAATTCACTCGTGTAACAAATGTTTCTGAAAGATACTCAAACAGTAGTTTCATTTCAAATTGCACAACTACTTCCAGGAGGTCATGCATTACATCTAGAGAGTAGTTGTGGCACACATGAAAATACTGCAGACTATTGAGTGTTGAGTTTCTTTTCAGGCCATGTGTTGACTTGAGGGTCAGATTCCAACTCACTGCAGTGCTGTTCATAAATTGTACAATCACGCAAAATAACCCTAAAATCATCCTTGTTGTAAACTAACTGGACATCAGCTTTTTCAGTCAAACATAGATGACATGAGTAATGTCCACTAAACGATTCTGTGAACCCAAGGATTAAACGCATGCCCAAGTTGTCTCCACTTACTTGACATATTGTACCATAAACTCTACTCATTGATATAGGTAGTTCAATACCATCTGACTTCTAAGGGGAAAGAACAGTTAAAACCCAAAGGATCAGGTGTTGTGGAACGAAGACCCGGAGTCAGAGAGGAAATTCAATCGAAGAAGTTTACTGAAGAAATAGTTTGCAGTTTCAGGCAGAAGTCAGCTTTAACACTCGCATGGAGTTCGTAGGCCACTCTGCGTTCAATTCATAAACACAGGCAATTATACCCTACAGCGGATGCTAATTGCGTCAATACACAAGTCAGCAGAATCTGATTGGCTCTAAAACTAGATAAACTTAGAAAGTTTCCACAGATGGACGTAAAAGGCTTCAAGCATATCTTCAAATGATTATTGCGGGCGTCAGCAAAGGAAGAAGACGACACCTCAGCTCGGATCCGGATGGCGCTGGAGACAGTCTTCTCATCTGACACAGAGCATAGATGCTGACACGCACACATACACACAAAGCAGGGCCGGCGCCTAGGGGGGGCACTCGCGTACCGTGCCCCCCCCAAACGAGTTACTGTGCCCCCCCACTTTCCATCCTCTCCCCTTCTTGCTGAACGTGATCGATTTTGAAAGCGAAAGTACCGATAAAACAGCGCACAAAGCGATTGCACGCTTTAGCGAGCGTCAGCAACTGCACGAGATCACAGATTGCAGCCCCCCCCACACACACACACACGTGATTTGTGCCCCCCCTAGAAATTTAAATGCCCCCCCGATGGAGGTGCCCTGGCGCCGGCTCTGACACAAAGCCCTTATCTGCATCTCAAGGTTTTCTACTTCCATCAAGCATCTTATCAGTATGAATGGTTACACACACATACTATGCAGTCATCAATCTTGGACAATAGAAATTCAGGATAGAACAGGATTTTTAATATCTGTTATTGGGGGTGGTGATGGGGGTGGTGGTGGCGCAGTGGATAAGACACATGCCTTTGGTGTGAGAGACCCGGGTTCGAATCCACTGTGAGACACCAATGTGTCCCTGAGCAAGACACTTAACCCCTAGTTGCTCCAGAGGCGTGCGACCTCTGACATATATAGCAATTGTAAGTCGCTTTGGATAAAAGCGTCAGCTAAATGAATAAATGTAAATGTAAATGTTATTCAACATCTAAAAGTCACAGTCCTTTCTGTTGCTCGTAGCTCACGTAGATGGTAGGTCATCCTGACCCCTTAGCCTGGCCTTGTGACCCTAGGAAAGAATACACTCAACATGTGTTCTCACCTCTTGCTAGACTTAAAAAAAGAATACATGCACTGCACTTTTCAATCTATACTAATATAGATGGCTTTACTTTTTAAATCAATCATCAACAATCTAGTAGGTTAAATACTGATCAATAACTTGATTAATAATCACACAAGAAATATTAATAAAACAATTAATATCAGAAGGAAAAATATGGTCAGATCGGCTTCCACTCCATCCTCTCCTTCAGTCCCCCGTTTTAGACCAATGTGGAGTCCAATATTCCACGGCCGGTCTATTAAGTGAGGCCACTACGGAAGGTGGAGTGGTGACGCACAATTTGTCTCTTCACCCTATCATGGACAAGCTGGATACTATTTAATCCAGTCCCCATGCTTGGGGCCTTCCCATCCATTCTACTCACAACAGGGCATTGACTTTATCCTTCGTCAGCTGCTGCAGACTATTTGTCAGCTTCCGTAGTCGCATCTCCTCCTCCATAGGGTTCACAGTCCTGCAGGCAGACTTGAAAACATAGGGCAGACAACAGCAAACTAACATCCACATTAGTAAGCATAAGACAACAAGTCCAACGAATCCACCGAAGGCGTACAAAACATATTTCATTACTTCCATAATCACGTCCTCTGACGCAGCCACAAAGTCGTTCCAGGCTTCTTCCACAAATTCTTCTACAGAATCGGTCACATCTGTAAAAATAGCCCCTACTGTAAAGGCAAACATCCACGCTAAGGCTAAAGCTGTGGGTTCCTTAGGATCCGACAAGAAAGGTGACCCTGTTGATTGAAGCCATACAGAATTAAAATATTCATACCCAGCGAACATATCAGTAGTCTTAACCTGTCTCAAGAAATCATTAATGTACTTCTCATTAGCTTGCTGCGATTTCACTTGAGGGTAATACTCCGTTTTAGCAGTCATATTGGCAGTACAATACTCTAAATCAGAACAATCACCCTGTTTACACTTATCAGCCGGATACCACTCAGGACCGAGGAGCATGAACAATCCTATGATACAGACAACGACCTAAATTCAACCTATAATGGAAATCTCTTAGCTTTTGAACTGAAGGAATTGGCCTTAAAAACTGACAGATTTTTTTTTCCCTGTCAAACCACTCATCTCCCATAGCAACATCAGATACCTGCAGCCACATATAAACTTGATGAGGTTGGAAATCTTTCCACACTAGATCATCTACTGTCTGGGGTACCCACAGCACCGTTTTCCTGCTGGCGATAATCTCTAAACACAAGTGAAACGCATTCAAATGCATCCACGCAGTGACATTATAGACCATCGAGGTAGGGCTGTAACACTTACTCTTGAGATGGTCGTGTAGTTATTTCATTCTAAAAATGGATTTATTAGCCAGTAGCAGGGCGATGTCATACTGAAATAAAACATCTACAAAATTTGCCAAAGTATAATCAGCCCTGACAAATGATGAATTACAGACTTCCACTGGGACTTTCACTCCCGGGGTACCCATTACCTTTCTAACGATTGCCGAGCATCTATCTGTCTGTTCTGAGGGAAACATCTGGACGAACCACTGTCGCACCTCTCTACCCAAGCATCTTTCCACATGCATGGTCTCCTTCCAAGGATCATCAAACCTAGTGTATCTCAGCCAAGAGAGAGAGAGAGAGAGAGATTTTACATTTGGCAATTCATTTGTACTTCCATTAAGATCGAAATCATCTTTATCAGTTTTATCCATTCGTCCAAATCTATCACATATCGCCCCATAAGATCTGTCCTTATCCCACCTGACCATGTGGATTTTAGCAGGTTGCAAAACATTCCATCGTCTCAGAAATTTGTCATTTGCAACTAACTTGTACCTATCAGGACCAGGATCGTCTCTAACAAAGATGTTACTATACAAGTAACTCTGTACCACAGACCTCACCACTTTGTTTGATTCGAGCTGATCTCTAGCTTTTGGCAGAAAATAAACCATAATGTGACGGGGGTCAGGTGCACTTGGATACAAAGGCAACCTAACTGCTTTCCCTTCCAAAATCACATGAGTCTGTTGCGAGTCATCATCCTCCTTCTTGCTACGTTTGGGAGCAGCAGGTGGTTTCTGATTTAACACATACCTGCGGTATTTGTTTATTATGACTGGACAATACCTCTGGTTCATTCTAGCCAATGCGATGGGAATCCAACTAAGGGAGCTATAATTTGAGAATGAGAGCGGAATAACCAATCAAATTAGTTTTATTTTCAGACACCTTTCTCTGCGTGCTTCTTCATGAAGAACCATCAGCTTCAGCACGTCTTCAGGTCCGGACATCTGAAAGGTCACATATCACATTTAGTATGAAACCATACATTCATACGATTACCTATAACACAAGATCGACTACGAGGTATGATGGTTATTACGAGGCAGCATTCTGGTTGTGACATTTCTCGAGGGGCTTCACCTGAGACCAGTGTCCATACTGTACCAAGAATTCCTCTGTCAAGAAGAACAGAAGTGTTAGTGGTTAACAAAACTTGATAAGGGTCCATCAAACTTTGGACCCAGAGGGGATACAATTTCCCTCTGCATCATTACACTGTCTCCAATCTCTGGAAGAACAGGCATGATCTGTTGCTCTTTGTTATCTTGCCTAATACTGACACTGACTCGTGTGTCACGTAAACAATCATCCGAAGCTTTAAGATCATTTTGCAGAGCATCTTTCAAAGGGCCGGAGGGTCCCTCGTATTGCAATGGTGCGTCCCACGGAAGACGCATAAATCGTCCATGATCTCAAATGGACTGATCTGTGTGGTTTTGTTTGGGCTAGCTCTCATGCTAAACAATATAATTGGTATAGCTGCGCGCCACCCCTTTCCCCACTCCAAAGATATCTTCCTCAAAGAAGCTTTCAATTTTCTGTTCATTCGTTCAATCGAACCACTTGACTGAGGCCTAAAAGCCATGTGGAAGTGTTGTGTAATCCCCATTAGTTTTGTGTCCTGTTTCATGACTTTTCCTGTGAAGTGTGTGCCCTGATCTGAGTCAATTTGCAAAGGCAGTCCCCATCTAGGAAATACTTTGTTCAACAAAATTTTTGCGGTTGCGTCTGCAGTGCAATTTCTCAGCGGAAAGGCCTCCACCCTTCTGGAAAACAAATCAACGATCATTAATATGTAAGTGAGACCTCCACTAGGGGGCAATGGACCTATGAAATCAATTTGCACGTGTCCTTTGATGGAGAATTCACCTTGAGACATACTAAACCTCTTTTGCAAAAATCTGCGCAAGCGGTTCTCATCTTGGGCCACCACCATGTTTTGGAGATCATTGCATGTAGCTTTTCAGGACCTGCATGTGCCAAACCATGATACAAAGACATTAATTCAGTACAAGCAGATGAGGGACAAACAAATTGATCATAAAATTTCCAAAGTCCATCAGAATTATTTTGTGCCCCTAACTTAGTCCACTGTTAAATCTCCTCTGAATCATCAGTGCCATACAGTTCAAAGATGTCTTTGGTTTGCACTTCCTCCTCCTGGGGAGAAAGGGACATTACACTCACAAATCTCTCAATTTGTGTGGCAGCCCTCCTGGCGACAGCGTCCGCAGCCTGATTTCCTTTTGCTTCCAGTGATTCCTCCTGTGAATGTCCTGTGACCTTGATCACAGCTCCAGCTGCAGGAAGAGTGCAGGCCTCCATCAGTTTAATAACCTGCTTTCGATGAGAAATAGGAAGACCAGCAGTTATAAAAAATCCCCTGCATTTCCACACAGGGCCAAAGTCCACAGCAACTCCGTAAGCATAATGGCTGTCTGTGTACACATTTATGCGTTTTCCTTTGCCAAACTGCAGTGTGCGTGTCAGGGCGATGAGTTCTGCAACTTGGGCCCCGCCACCTGAAAGAGAACCACAGTCAACAGTTTCACCATGTTCATTTACCACAGCCCAGCCCAGACAGGTGTAGTGTTTACCATTCTCATGAAAGCTGGACCCGTCGACGAACAGTTTCATAGCATTTTGCAGAGGCTCAGTGTCCAGAGGGCTCCGCATGTCGTTCTCAATCAGCTGTGCGCAGTTGTGAGCAGTTCCTTCATCTGGCAGTAGTGACGCGGGATTGATTACATTGATGCTGACAATCTGAATTTCAAAATTTTTACTCAAAAGCGTGGCTTCCCATTTGGCTCGTCGTTGATTTGAAATGGTACCCAAGTGTGTGTTTGTGAGCAGCTTAAGTATCTGGAGTCTGGTATGCAGTACCACTTTCTGGTGCATGACGATCTCCTCTGTTGCTTTGATGGCCCATTCGTCATAGTCACAAATCAGCAAGCATGGATGCTGTCCGGCCACAGAAACGGGGATCGGCGTAGAGTAGTACCCCACCATCCCATATGAAGTCCTCCCAGGAACACGCTGACCCATGGATTTCTCCCCCACCCATGTCTACAGATGAAAGGCCCTGCGAGCGTCTGCGTGTCTAAGTGCCGAACAAGAAGAAAGAGTCTCTTTGATACTTACAAACGCATCTTTCATCTCCTCTGTCCATTCGAGGTGGCGAGGGCTGCGAGCTGGTCTCTAGTCCCAACCCACCTCTTCAGAAGGTTGATGTGGTAGAGCTGCTCGGCTCTTCTCCTTCCTGGCTGACGCACACGGTAAGTAACCGGCCCAATCTTCTCCAGCACCATGTAGGGCCCCTGCCAGGTGGCCAGGAACTTGCAAGCAGCGTTGGGGACTAGGACCATGACTCGATCCCCGGCCTGGAACTCTCGTGGTTGGGCTGCCCAGTTGTAGTGGCGCTGTTGAGCCTGCTGCACTTTACTCAAATGTTCCCTGACTAACGGCATGACCCGGTCGATCCTCTCCCTCATTTGTTTCACGTGCTCGATCACCAAGCGATGGGCTGCCGGCTGTTGTTCCCAGGCCTCCTTCGCCACATCCAGGAGGCCGCGGGGTTGCCGGCCAAAGAGGAGCTCGAAGGGGGTGGAGGCCTGGGGAACATCGCGGATCCCAAAGAGGATGTAGGGGATCATGAGGTCCCAGTCGCGCTTGTCCTCCACAACCACCCGTTTCAGCATTTGCTTCAGAGTCTGATTAAGTAGACGGTGATCCTCAACTGCTTTACCCGCAACAGTCGGCAGAGGTCAGCCATTAGTCGGGACATAAAGGGGGTACCCTGATCGGTCAGGATCTCCGCAGGGGTGCCGACTCAGCTGGAGAGCAGGAAGAGTTCCTGGGCGATGGCTTTGGCAGTGGCTTTTCGGAGGGGAACTGCCTCTGGATACCGGGTGGCATAGTCGACAATCACCAGGATGTGTTCATGTCCCCGGGCAGACTTAGGCAACGGCTCCACAAGGTTCCATCCCGATGTGCTCGAAAGGCACCTCGATGATGGGCAGCGGTATCAGCGGACTGGGGGGAGGCGTCCTGGGTGACGTCACTTGGCAGGTCAGGCAGGCTTGGCAGAACCCCTTCACTTCGGCTCGCGGATCCGTTGGATGGTGTTCGTGGCTCCGAGGTGCCCTGCCAAGGGATGTGAGTGTGCCAGCTCCAGTACGGTCTTCATGCGTGGCACCACCAACAATAATTTTTCCTCCCACCTTCACTGAGCGACACAATAGAGCAGGCCGTTTTGGACAATGAAATCCGGGAGAGGATGGGGGGCAGGCTGAGCTTCCTTGCCTTCGATGATCCGGACCTGTGTCCAGCAATGCTTCAGCCTGTCGTCCTCTCGTTGTTTCTTTCCAAATAAGCGAGAATGTGAGACTGCACCAGACTGACCGCACTGCCGGAATCCAGGATGGCCTGGAACGGCTTTCCATTAATCTTCACGTCCACTTCTGGAGCTCCAACCGGCAGGTCGCGGTGTACAATGCAGCCTGCCAGCCAGGTCCGTGCGGGAAGCCTCTGTCGGCATTGTTTCATCCCGCGGAGAGGGAGCCGCTGGCCTGCTCAGTGGTCGATGGGTGCCTTCCGGCACACGTCGCTCCTGAACCACGCTCCGGGGAAGCGGCACTGCTCGCTCCCCAGTGTCCCGATGTTGGGCTGCATCCGCCAGCTCTATAGTCTCCACGAGCTCCAAGGTGGTGGTTGGGTTCCTCATTCCAACCGTCTGTCGGTGAGAACGGGGAAGGGCTCGGAGAAGATGATTTATAACCACGCGTTCCGCCACCTGATTGGCCAATGAAGCCCCCTCAAGCAGCCAGTGTTGCGCGAGTTCGGTGGCCTGGGCACAGGCTGGCAGACAGAGTTTATACTCCCACTCATAGAAGTACTGAGCGGCACAGATAGGGGATAAACCCAGGTGGGCGAGGATCTCTTTCTTGACCTCCTCATACTGATTGGCGGAGGCGGCGGGAAGAGCGAAGTATGCACGCTGAGCTTCACCCGTCAGCAGGGGAGCCAGCACCCATGCCCAGTCGTCCGAATGCCACGCTTCAGAGGTTGCCGTTGTTTTAAACATCTGTAGGTAGGCTTCCACATTATCATGAGGGGTCATTTTAGGGAGCAGTTTAGCGGCTTGCACTCCAGGATCCGACAGCGGAACGCGTTGAGCGGTGACGGTTTGAAAAGCCCCTGATTTCATCCATGTTGGGGGAGGAGAGCTCGCCTGAGACAACAAAGGGAAAAAAAAGAAAAAAAGGTGAGGGAGATCGCTTGTTGGTGATTCTTCACTAATCTGCCAGCATTCTCCACCAGTGTCACGGGATGAGGGATCACACGACAAGGATTGCTTGATAAATGCCCCGGAGGGTAGATTTATTTTAAAGGAGGGAAGTGCAAAAAGGGGGAAAAATCCACGTGGGTGCTCCGGTGCTGTGAGTGCTCTCTTCCTTCTTTGCCGGTGCAGTGAGTCCGTGCTGTGCTCCAGTGGGGCTGCTCGGTCACACGCTGCTGTCTGTGGGAGAAATGAGAGGGCGAGTTAATGCTTGGTCTCAGGGAGAAGTCTCTCACTTGTGTGCAGGCAGGGCCGGCGCTAGCCATTTGGGTGCCCTAAGCACAAACGCTTGGCGGTGCCCCCCCCACCACCACCAAAGAAATAACTACCATTCAGAATTTCTTAGTTAGGTTCTCTTTACTTCCAAAATAACTGCTGCAAATAAATAATTGGAACAGAACAATGTAAACACAGAAAGTTAAAAGTGCAAAAAAAGTTTAAAGTGCAAATAACAGTATAAGTGTATGCATTTTATGAAGTATGAATTTTAAAGTGCACATTTTAAACTGCAAATAACCATACATAACTGCACAGTAGAATTTACTCAACAGAGGGACTACATCTCTATAAAGAGACCATTCTGCTATTCTATAGAACTATATTAAACATTTTCACTACCATCAGTTGTCAGAGGCCCTACAGAGGCACACGCCTACATTTCCTAGCTGCAAAATCAGCTATCAGGTCATCATATGACAGTTTCTGAGCCACGTCCCCATTGATGCTGATGAGACCACTTAAACGTTCCTGCCCCATTGATGAACGCAGGTACGTTTTGATGAGTTTCAGCTTTGAAAAAAAAAATTTGTATAATTATTTTGTATATATAATTTTGTATAATTATTTTGTATATATAATTTTGTATAATTATTTTGTATATATAATTTCTATATACAAAATAATTATACACAATACACGCACATATATCATGTCGACACAAACTTTTATTTTGGATGCGATTAATCGAGATTAATCTTTTCCCAGCCCTAATAATTTGACAACTCTGTGAATATGAAAATATACAAACACTGAGATTGTGGGTTTTTTTTTTCTAATTTCAGTTTCACCAACAGATGTCGCCCTTGGCCGAACCTCTTGAAAATGACCGCATAGAACAACAACGAAAAAACTTTATCTAAGCGGTCTAATTTGGCAAAATCACATCACGTTCAGTTGCAGGGTTTTTCTAAAGTTCACCTTACCAAGAGGCAGATAGGCATTATATTGAAGCGAAGAAATTACAATAGGGAACGTTCTGCACTAATAGCTATATGCACACACATCTGTAACGTATAGCCTACCTAGGGGGAAAATTAGCTTTATTTGTCATTCAAATATGACGATGAGGACCCCAACGATTGGCCTTCCTTTCCTTCTCAAACAAACTGCATCTTTAACAGCCCAAGTTTCAAAATTTCCCGGGGGAGAAACCCCCGGACCCCGTTAAAATAAAAGACTCAACATGCAGGGCTAAAGCCCCGGATCTTTTGCACTACTAGCGACGCGGACGCGCCGACGCCCCTGGACATGCATACTACACGCACAAAACTAACATTTTTATTTAAAACATTGTCTTACCTGCAAGCGACGCGCCAGCATCATCCCGCTGTCTCTTCTTTTTTCTTTTTTCCGCCCCCGACTCTTGGTGCCTTTTCGAGGCCATGTCTGAGGTCGGTGTCGGCCAAATTTGAAATTGATTGAAGCATAATTGAACAGACCACTGGGAGGTGGGGAAGGGGGGGCACCAGAGGGAGACTGGCACAGAGATTCACCTTTTTCTCGACTAATTTGGTCTAGGCCTATATTACTTTTGTATTGCTTTTGTATATTAACATGCTAGAAATATTTTATTTGTTATTTATACTAGTAGCCTATATTGTGATGATATTTTCACGACCCAGATTTTTTGGTGCCCCCCCAAGCACTTGGTGCCCTACGCGCAGTGCGTGATGTGCGTGTGCGGAGCGCCGGCCCTGTGTGCAGGGCTTGCGTGGCTTATGTATCCGCTGCGTAATAAGCTGCAGCTGTGACCGATCAGCCTGTGATGAGGACGGGCAGGTGTTCCTCGCTTGTTTCCAGGGCGACGCTGATGAAGCTTTGGGACGCTCGTCACAATACATCTAAATTTCGACACAGAAATTTGAATGTTTCCAAAATTGGGACATACACGTTTCTTTTACTGGAACCTGATCATAACATCTAGTCTTTTTGTTTCTCCTCATGTCATATCTCATGCCAAGCACAATTTCAACAGGCTCCACAACACCCCATTTGTCAACAAAATAGTTAGTTATTTTAGTTTCGGTGTTAAACATGGAAAAAGGACTCTCAAAATGCCCCAAACTATCTTCGACAGCTGATCTGATGTGGTTATTAAGAGGAATGACAGAAATCACATTTTGACGAATCTTGTCTTGTCTTGTCCATAGAGACTCTTCTGAAGCTGGCTGCTTCTCTCGTCATGGCCACGGAGGCCATTCCCAAGCCACTTGATTCTCCGGTTGCCTCTATGGAAGCGGTTCCTGAGTCTACCTTGAGAGGGCCCCTGACTCCACGTCTAGCCCAAGAAGGGCTGTTGTGCTCACAGCAGGCCCAGAGAAGGGCCTCAGATTCCAAGCCTAGGCCACAGAGGGTTCCTGTTCCTGAGTTTAGCCAAAGAAGGGCACCGGTTCCTAAGTTTAGCCCAGAGAGGGCCCTGCCCCCAAGTCAAGCCCAGAGTGGGCTCCAGTCCCCGAATATAGTCCAGAGAGGGCTTCAGTCCCCGGATCCAGCCCAGGGAGGGCCTCTAGACCCGAGATTGTCCCCAAGTAATTTTTTGGAGGGGGCTATAAGAGCTCCGGCCGTAGGGGCTGGGCCATTAGCCAAGGCCACGGGGTGTGATCCGCCATGGCTCCCTGGACTGTCTATCCCGCCATGACTCCCCAAGCTCCCTGCTCCGCCATGGCTTCATGGACTCCCTGCTCCGCCATGACCTCCCGATCTCCCTGCTCCGCCATGACTTCCTGGACTGCATGTTATGTGGCGCGTGGACTGTCTGTGTGTGTTTTCTGTCTTTACGTGCTCCCCTTGACCTAGTTTTCCCTCTTGTATGCCCATACTTGGTTCTGTTCCTGTTCCTGTCCCCATTTAGTTAATTCTGTTCCACCTGTGTTTTATTAATTATCTCTTTTAGTTTTGAGTATTTAAGCCCTGTGTTTTCCTGTGTCTAGTGTCCGGTATTATACGTCGATGTTGTGTTCCTGTGTGTCTCAGCCTGCCTTATGTTACCCCGTTTTTGGATTGTTTATTAAAGCGTTTAGTTTGAATTTACCCACGTCTCCTCATTCCTCGTTTCACCACAGAAGGCAACCATGACATCACCTCAGTGATAAAACTCGTGGATTAGGATGGTGATTTATTCACAGTGGAGGAGCGAGTTCTGTGATCCTGCGAACCCGGGAACGCGCTGCTCATGTGGCCAGTCACATGATTGTCTGCTATAAATAAAATGAATTTTATTTACAAGTTTATTCTTATCATTGTGTGAATGTATTTTAAAAAAAACGTATTATGTAAAATGTATTCTAATTATTCCAAGCACATTCTATAATATATATAATCCTATTTATTATTTGATAATTTATATCTCCTATTTAAAAAGAGGAAAATAGACGTGCTATAGTTGTATATATTTATACGCGATATAGTTATACATATATCTGTATATAATACACATTTTAAAATTGTATTGCATACATATTGTATATTTCGAATGTTTACATGCTTTTCTTCTCATTCTGCTCCTGCTCACTGTGGTGGAGCAGTTATGAAGTATTGTTATTTTAAATACTTTCCAGAATTTCAGAAATAAATATGCATGCAAATTACAGCAAAGTGAAACAGTTACTATACGGTTTTCAGCAGTGGTCAAAAAGGTATTAAACATTGAGTGGATTCGGATGGCAATTAAATTACCGCACGACCTTGGTGTTTGTCAAAAACAGTAGGTTATTCGCCCAGGGATTTTTATGCGGGTGGTGAGAGATAAACACAGACATTCTGTATTCGGACGGCAATAAAATCACTGACAACCCCCTGTAAATGGTGAAAATAACTAGGGCTGCCCTCGACTAAAGATTTGTCTGGTCGACTAGTAGTAGTTTTTTTGAAACATAAGTCGACTAATCGCACATTTATTAATAAACCATTTAAATCATAATAATGAGCCTTTAATTGCCTTGCCTAATAAGCACTCAAGCGCACGCATAGGCTAAAGCTTACCACGGCACACCAGAAGAAGTAATGATTATGAATGTGTCAGGGTAAAACAATAAGAAAGCTGCATTAACATTTTAATAATTCATTGATAAACTAGTCTTTGTTCTCGGTTTAAGATGTGAAGCGGCGACTCTGACTCTTCATCTTCCTAGTATGCGCCTGTAGGCTATGCATGTTTCATATGGATTACATAATCTGAGAATATTTGTCTTCCATTTGAACTGGTTTATTTGAAAGTAGACATTTCACTCTCTATCAGATTTTTTTTTTTTTTTTATGTCTGTAAGGTAAATATAAACAGAGTTTTGGAGTTTCGCACTCAAGTTCACGGGGACCAAGACGGCAGAAAGCGCATCTTGTTGCTTTCCTTATTTTACAAAAGTGCAGTTTTTTTGATATTGAGTGTGCACACAAATAAACATAGAGTTTTTACAGATTCGAAAAATGTAATACTCTTATCTGTACGAGCAAAAATGGCGGAGTATTTTAAGAGCAAGTGACTGCACCAGCACCTCCATCTGTCCTGCTGTTCAGCTTCCACACTCCGCAGACTTGCATAGTGCACATTTCTCTAGGTTAACATTAGATTGACCGGCCATGTAAAGTTGCTAATACTTAGATATTTCAGATGATAATTCAGATATCATATTTGAGGTCAATGAATGATAGGCGAGTGTTTGGAAGTCCTGCTCAATGTACTGTAGTACCACAAAGACCAGCCGTTAATGATCTGTGTGACTTTGCCAATGTGGATTTTTATTTATTTATTTTTTTTACTGTGACTAAGCAACTAATAAAATTTTGGTCGAACAAGCGTCTTTCGATCGACTAACGGTTAGTCGACTATTATGGGGCAGCCCTAAAAATAACCTTTATTATTACCTGTGTTCTGTAATTCATGCTTGTAATTCATTCTCCATCTCTAATCTCAAATACTATGTAAATACATATGCATATTTTCTATACAGCTGTATATATAGAGTAAATACTGCACAAATCTGTACATAAATCTTCTGTTCCAGATTCATACACATTATTATTTATTGTTAAGTATTATTTAAATGTTTCTGTTCTCATGACAGATATGTATGTATATATGCATGTATGTATGTACCAAGAGCTTCTTAAAAAGGACAACAAATTTTGCACACACTTGGCAAATAAAGCTGATTCTGATTTTGATGCTGATTCTCTTAACAGGCATTCTATCTCAGATTCTACCTTTTCCTTCATTGCATAAGGGACTGGTCTGGCTTTGAAAAATCTTGGGACTGCTTCCTTATCCACAGAAATCTTGCAGAAATTTGCAGAAATACTCTGTGTTACTCACCTGTGTTGAAGACTTTCACCTTTGCTGTGTGCAATCCACGTCTGTAATAAATGCACTGATTATTTCACTTACCTCTGTGTCCTGCAGTTCCGTTACAAAAACCTTCATCAGATGCATTTTTTCTGCATTGCACAGTTGCATCTTCCCCCTTGAAAGTTTGTTTGTCCAAAGTAAGTTTTTGATCAACATACTTTCATTATGTGTCCTTGTTTCCCACATTTATGATATTCTCGGAAGAAAATCTACAGTCATTAGCGAAATGTTGCAAACTTCTGCATCTGTAACATGCTCTACTTTGACTATCATCTTGCTTTACTGATGTTTTATGCACTCAGTGAAATGAATGTTTCTGGGTATTGAGCTTTCATAAATCTTTCACATCCTTATCGGCTGTTTCCATTGCTTGGGCCTCTTTCAGTGTCTCTTCAAATGTTAAATCTATCTCTGCCAATAGTCTACGTTGAATACGTTCATCATTTATGCCACATGCCAGTCTATACCGAATAATACCATTATTACATTCATGAGCCAGTTTCCTCAATACTGCCACATACACAACCATAGTTTCTCCCTCTTCTCCTGACCTTGAACTGAATTTAAATCCCTATACGATTTCACTGGGCTCTGGGTTGTATTGCTCTTGACCAAATGTCTTTGTTCCTGGTTTAACATGGCCTAATAAATTTCACAGTAGACTGTATGTTTGACTTCCCACAGAGCTCAACAATATAGCTTTATGCTTGGCTGTTTCTGTAATATTAGTTGCCACAAATAAATGTTGCATAATTTCACAGCATTCTTCCCAAGACTGATTGACTATCAAATGATGTGACTATTCATACCATTTTGGCCATTTTTGTTTTCCAAAGCTCCAACTCGTACAGATCCAGCTTCGTCACCTTCCAAAAACAAACCATGTTCCAAACTAACCACGTAAAATCATGGTTCACTGTAAAACTCAGACAGCTCAGTCAGGCCAAAGAAGATGCTTACAGGAAGGGGGACAAAGTCTTGTATAAATAGGCCAAATACACACTGGAAAAGGAAATCAGAGAGGCAAAGAGAAATTATTCTGAAAAACTAAGGATTCAGTTCACTTCCAGCAACTCAGCATCAGTGTTGAAAGGTCTGAAAGACATCACCAGCTACAAGACACCATCCCCCAGCACTGGGGAAGTCGTGGCCTAATGGTTAGAGAGTCGGTCTTGTAATCCAAAGGTTGCGGGTTCGAGTCTCCGGCCGGCAGGAATTGTAGGTGGGGGGAGTGAATGTCCAGCGCTCTCTCCACCCTCAATACCACGACTGAGGTGCCCTTGAGCAAAGCACCAAACCCCCAACTGCTCCCCGGGCGCTGCAGCATAAAATGGCTGCCCACTGCTCCGGGTGTGTGTTCACGGTGTATGTGTGTTCACTGCTGTGTGTGTGCACGTTGGATGGGTTAAATGCAGAGCACGAATTCCGAGTATGGGTCACCATACTTGGCTGAATGTCACTTCACTTCACACTTCACTTCACTGTGGAGAATAAACAACTGGCAGACGATCTGAATGAGTTTCTCCACACAACCAATAACACCTCCTGCATTAGCTTGACTTTTAACACTTTCATCCCAAACCTCCTCCCAAATTAACGCAGCTCTCCTTGCCCACCTCTGTCTGTCAGTGGAGCACCAGCTTCCTGACAGACAGGCAGCAGCTGGTAGAGCTGGGAAAATTTCTCATCCAGCACCCGCACCATCAGCACTGGAGCTCCTCAGGGGCTCTGTTCTCTCCCCACTGCTCTTCTCCCTCTACACGAACGACTGCACCTATAAAGACCCCTTTGTCAAGCTCCTAAAGTTTGCAGACGACACCACACTTATCGGCCTCATTCAGGATGGTGACGAGTCCCCCACCCCCCCACACTCACCATCACGGACAGTGCTGTAATGACAGTGGAGACATTCAGGTTTTTGGGCACCACTATCTCTCAGGACTTGAAGTGGGACACTCATATTGACTCCATTGCAAAGTTATTATAGTTTTTAATTTTTAATTCGTCTTATATTTATATCGTTTTCAAATTTGCTATAATGCTTCCGTCACGAAAACAAATTCCTCGAATGTGTAAACATACTTGGCAATAAAGTTCATTCTGATTCTGATTCTGAAAACCCCTTTCCTCTTCAAAAAAAGTATTTCCTTTGCTTTTCCTCATCGCCAAAATGTAATACTTTGCGAGAGATGAGATCTGTTTAAGATTATTCATTTACTCAGTAAGATTCAGCAGCAAGCGATGGACAAAATTACATCACAGGTGGAGGCCATATATACACATCCTAGCTTCTTCTCTGTTGCTTTTAAGCAAATACAGACGGCATTAGATTGCCCTTTACAGGTCATCACAGCAACTCACTTTTGATTCTCACTCTACAATAGGCATTATTGCACACATGCTTCAGAGACTGCATTCCCTACAGTGCAAGCTCATTCAGTACACTCATGTAAAGTGAAATATATTATATAGCAAATCTTAACTGCTTGATTGTTAATAGCATTGCATTATATAATGTATCAAGTTACACATGTAACCATGGTTCCCTGAGAAAAGAACGAGACACTGCATCCTATAGTGGCCACTATGGGGAACGCCTTCTGCTCCTCTACCGGCCCGACCGCATTATAAAAGGGCAACGAGAGAACACGTCATCTGCTTCTTCATCTGAAGCTTACGTCCGAGGCATGGCAAGAAAAAGAGGACGCAGTGTCTTGTTCGCTTCTCAGGGAGCCATGGTTACATGCATAAACTGAGATGTTCCCTTCTGAAGGAACTCAAACTGCGTCCTCTAGCGATTACTATGGGGAACGAAACACTCATGCTGCCATGCTGAGGGAAGTGCATGCCAAGCACCAAGGTGAGCACTAAATACCAACTTTACCATGGCTATTTGAGTCGCCCCTCAGCCAAAAGCCGGAGCTATATACCCAAATAAAACCTACCTGTTAAGGGCTGGGAGAAATAAAGCCAGGTCCCAGGGCAGAGTGATTCGTTTAAGGGCCGAATGCCTAGATTTTACCATATTACCAGACCCTGGCCTATCACCTAGGGGGACTTCATACATCTTTCCTCTGGGGGGTTACTTGTAGGATCTCTCACAAGATTCCTCAAAGCTGGTAGCAAATACCCCCACAGTCAGTTGGGAGACTTTAAGGTATCAATAAAGATACATATGTAAAGTGAAGGTGAAAACCGGGCCTGAACCAACTCGGAGTAAGGGTACGATGCTGCCAGCACGTGACCCTCACTATATATGGATTTTTAGAAAGTGTACAGAATGCTCAGCGTGTGCACTTACCATAAACATGGATTTTAGAAAGCACTCAGTGCCATTGTGGAGGCCATAAAGAGGCCTAGCGACCTGGTATGACTGCCTCAAGGAGCTTCTTTGCACCTAGGGCGCTCTAGGGATTGTAATGTTTGCTCACTGGCTAAACTATATTGTAGATGTAATAACTGGAACAGACACGGAGCTTTCTCAACTACATGTTTTTTATTACTCTTGCTCGCTGTAATCTCCCGGGATCCGAGACTTGCCCGAGGGTTACGGTGCCACCTTCAGGACATAAGGTAAGTCAAGATGTTACATCTCCCTTTTCAAGAGAAAAAATAAAATAAAATAAAATAAAATGCCATTACTTAAACACACAACATTAATTCTGCGAACATAACAATTTTGCTGAATGCACATATAAACGGTCTGACAAATACAGTCTGTGGTCGTTAATGTCATTGCTGTAATGTAAACAAGTACAAGAAGCAGTTAAATGACATACGAATGTGTGCCAATAAGTCCTTAGTTTAAGTCAGAAATAATGTTTTCCTTTCCCATATGATTCAAGTACTTAAAGGTGAACTAGTTGTGCAAAAAAAAACAGAACAGGCAGTTAAACTGATTTAAGAGGTAGAGGGTAAATAACAGGTGTTAAAACACGAAAACACCTTTCTCCTGTTTCCTTTTTTCTTTTCTTTTTTTTTTTTTTTAGGGCAGCGATCCGCCTACACCCTTTACATTATAGGTCAAGGATTTGTCTTGGCCTGGAGATGCGGCCAAACCTTGTTGTGTAATTGGGTTTTTGTTGGTTTGTTGGTTGCGGATGGTCCACAGGTTCGGGGTGTGGTGGCTGTGTGTTACTGTTGTGTGTGTCTGCATGCTGTCTGTCTTTGGTGTCTTGAGCATCTCTGCTGTCACGGAGGTGCCAACGGTTGCGCCGTAGAGTCTGTCCATCTTCTGTCTGGATTTGGTAGCTCCTGTGTGTGTGTGCATGTTGTGTTACCGTTGCAGGTCTCCAGGAGCCATCTTCCTGACGGAAACGAATGAGAGTGCCAGCAGGTAGGTGAGCTGTGCATCCTGTGCTGTTGCGTCCTTGATCTCCAGTAGCTTCCTGTCACTCACTGGAATATACTGCACTGTTCTACTGTTGCTTCTATTTGTTTGCCCATCCCGGGCCAGAACAGGAGGTCTCGTGCTCTATGTTTGCTTTTCTCCATGCCCATGTGTCCTGCGTGTACGCGCTGGATCATGTCTCCTCTGAGGCTCAGGGGAACTATGATTTTCTCACCTTTGAAAAGTATCCCTTCCATCTCGGAGATCTCATCTCGGTGGTTCCAATATTCTTGGATGCTGGGTGGGCATTTCCTCCTTTCGTCTGGTCATCCGTTCTGTGTGGCTCTTCTGAGTGCGGTGTTGTTAAGTGACTTGGAAGCGTAGGCAATGGGTTTTCCGTCCTGGAGCATGACAGCGCCGAGGCCACATTTTGAGGCGTCTACTTGGAGTCTCAGTTCTTTTTGTGGGTCGAAGTATGCGAGCACAGGGTGGTCTGTTATTAATTTTTTCGTCTGCGTGAATGCTTTGTCATGGTTTTTGTCCCATAAAAACTCACTGTCCTGCTTCAGCAGTTGACGTAGTGGTGCGTTTATCTCGGAGAGGCGTGGTGCGAATCTGGCCAGGTAGTTAATCATCCCGAGAATGGTTTCTAACTCTCTTCTGTTTGTGGGTGTTTGCATGTCTTGTATCGCTTTCACCTTCGCTGGGTCTGGCTTGACACCTTCTCGCGAGAGCGTGTGGCCGAAGTAGCTGACCTCTGATACGCATATTTGGCATTTATCAGGATTTAGCCTTACCCCTCTTTCTCTTGTGCGTTTCAGCATGGCCCTGAGGTTGTTGTCGTGTTCAAGCTTTGTCTTGCCGAAGACGAGTATGTCGTCGACGATGGCAGCTACACCTGTGAGGCCCTCGTATGTCTCGTCGACGCGCCTTTGGAATTCATCTTGAGCTGAATTGATTCCGAATGGCAGCCTCAGGAACCTGTATCTGCCGAAGGGGGTGTTAAATGTTGTTAGTAGGGAAGACGTTGTGCTCAGCTTTATGGCCCAATAGCCTGATCTGGCGTCGAGGACGCTGAAGTACTTCGCTCCGGCAAGCTTTGTGGTGACATCCTCTAAAGTCGGTAAGGGGTAGTGTGGCCTTTTTATCGCCTTGTTGAGGTCTCTGGGGTCCAGGCAGACTCTCAGCTTGCCAGTCTGGGGTTTTTCTACAACAACGAGGGCATTAACCCATTCTGTGGGCTCTGTCACTTTGCAAATTACGTTGCTCTCTTCCATCTTGTCGAGCTCTTTTTTCAACCTGTCTCGCAGAGCGATCGGTACTCTTCGTGGTGGATACACTACTGGTGTGGCGTGTGGGTCGACATGGAGGTTGCACTCCCCTGGAAACTCTCCTATGCCCTGGAAGACGTCTGTGTATTCCTTAAGGAGGCTGTCTATGTCTATGCATGGTTTCGCTTCCTCCTCGGCCACAGCTAGTATCAGCTTGATTAACTTAAGGTCTAGGCTAGCTCTCATCCCTAGGATGGGAGGTGCTTTGGTGTCCACTATGTAGAATTCGAGCACAATGGAGGTGTTTTTATACTTGCACTTTAGATGACAGGTGCCTTTCACTTTCAGAAACTCACCGCCATATCCTGAGATTTTTTGAGTGGTTGGTTTTATGGCAGTGTTTCTGAACAGTCTTTCGAATATCTGTACTGGAATTGCATTGGTCTGTGCGCCAGTGTCAATTTTAAATTTAACTTTCTGAGTCCCGATTTCAATTTCAGCATAAGCTTGTTCATTACCTTTTCCTGTGTTTTCACTTGTAAGTCCGTCAATAAAAAGTTCTACCTGCTCATCTTCAGTGTCTTCATCCATCGTGTGAATCACTTTTCTTGTGCGGGTGTTTGTGTGTAGTTTCGACTTACATGCTTTTGCAAAGTGATTGAATTTTTTGCATTTCATGCATTGCTTGCCTTTAGCTGGACAGGCGCCGTCTTTGGTCGTATGCAGGCCGCCGCATCTGTCACATTCTCTTTGTGCTGTGGCAGGCTCTTTCGGCCTGACTTTGTGACTCGTGCGCGCTGATCTGTGTTCCGGTCTTCGGGCTATGGCGTGTACAGCGTCATTATTGGGGTATTTACTTCCCACCATCTCTTTGAGTTGGACTTGTGCTAGCTCATGAGATCGCGCGATGTCGATGGCTTGGTCTAGCGTTAGCGCCGCGCCGTGGCTGAGCAACTTCTCCCGCACTCGCGGTGAATTTGTAGCGAAAACAATGCGGTCTCGCACCATCTCGTCGCTGTTGGGGTATCCACAGTCCTTAACTAACAGCTTCAGTTCCGTGACAAAGTGCTCAAAAGTTTCCCCATCACCTTGTGTTTTCTCATGGAAACGATATCTTGCATATATCGGGTTAGACTTTGGTGTTAGGTACGCGGTGTACTTATCGTAGTATGTTTGTAGTTTCTTCGCGTCGTCATCTGTTAGTGTCCATGTGTTGAAAATGTCACGCCCTTTTTCCCCGATCCATAGGAGGAGATAGCTGCATTTGTCCTGTTCGCGTTTCTCCCGTAGAGGTCCGGAGAATATTAGCTCCGCGTGCTGCTTGAAACGCCGCCATGCTTCCGGTAAGTTAGCTGATTCCCAATCCATTTTGGGTGCTGGGACGCCGAAACTATCCATGTTTCTTTCGGGACGTGAGTATTAGCCTCTACTCTGACACCATGTAATGTTTGCTCACTGGCTAAACTATATTGTAGATGTAATAACTGGAACAGACACGGAGCTTTCTCAACTACATGTTTTTTATTACTCTTGCTCGCTGTAATCTCCCGGGATCCGAGACTTGCCCGAGGGTTACGGTGCCACCTTCAGGACATAAGGTAAGTCAAGATGTTACAGGGATCTCTACTTCTGGATTAAGAGGAGGACTCACATACTCTAACATTGTGCCTAACATCTCCTGAGAGCAACATGCTCAAGGTGACTCATCAAGCCACGTAGGGGCACTGTTGCTTACAGTCCACCAGGGGACCAAATGGAAGGCCTAGCAACCTGGTATGACTGCTTCACAGGCTCAAGGGAGTGGAGTATTCAACTCTCAGAGTGAGAGGAGAACTTGCATGCTCGGAGAGCCGCAGGAATGGGGCTCCGGGAGTGGCGTAATCATAGGAGACCCTCCAATTGAGGGGAGCACTGCCAACTCAACCATAGGGCAGTTACATTATGGGAGCTCCAAGGAGCAGCATGGTCATAAATGACCCTGTAATAAGGGGAGCAATGTCAGGCTTAAAAACAGAGGTGACCATCAGGGAGGCTAGAGGAAAAGGCCCAATCAATCTGGCATGGTTGTCTCATGGAACTCAAAGGAGCAGAGGAACTCAGACACTCACCTTGGGAGCAGCAGTCTCATAGGTGACCCTCTAGAGCAGGGATGAACAACTTCGGTCCTGGAGGGCCACTGTTCTGCAGAGTTTAGCTCCAACCCTAATCAAACACACCTGACTGTAGCTTTCTAGTGATCTTACAGACATTAGTTAGCTTGTTCAGCTGTTGATTAGGGTTGGAGCTCTGTAGGACAGTGGCCCTCCAGGACCAAAGTTGCCCATCCCTGCTCTAGAGTAAGGGGAGCACTGCTTTGCTCAACCAAAAGAGCATCGTACCCTTACTCCGAGTTGGTTCAGGCCCGGTTTTCACCTTCACTTTACATATGTATCTTTATGAATAAATGCATACAATGAGCACAGCGTTACCCCACCGCCACCATGGGCCACTCGATCCACAATGTTGACATCAGTAAACCACTCACCCACACGATGCCATACATGCTGTCTGCCATCTGCCCTGTACAGTGAAAACCGGGATTTATCCGTGAAGAAAACACCTCTCCAAAGTGCCAGATGCCAATGAATGTGAGCATTTGCCCACTCAAGTCGGTTACGACGACGAACTGCAGTCAGGTCAAGACCCCGATGAGGACGACGAGCATGCAGATGAGTTTCCCTGAGACGGTTTCTGACAGTTTGTGCAGAAATTCTTTGGTTATGCAAACCGACTGTTGCAGCAGCTGTCCGGGTGGCTGGTCTCAGACGATCTTGGAGGTGAAGATGCTGGATGTGGAGGTCCTGGGCTGGTGTGGTTACACGTGGCCTGCGGTTGTGAGGCCGGTTGGATGTACTGCCAAATTCTCTGAAACGCCTTTGGAGACGGCTTATGGTAGAGAAATTAACATTCAATTCACGGGCAACAGCTCGGGTAGACATTCCTGCAGTCAGCGTGCCAATTACACGCTCCCTCAAAACTTGCGTCATCTGTGGCATTGTGCTGTGTGATAAAACTGCACATTTTAGGCTACGTCCACACGAAGCCAGATTTCTCCCTATCTTTTTTTTTGCCTCAAATTCCGTAAACACGGAGTCGTCTCAGGAAATATCTGCGTACACACGGAATCACTGAAACCGACTGAAAACGATTTAGTACACATGCCAGACCAATATGTGGCGCTGTAATTCTGCCACAGAGATACACAAAAAAACAGAGAAGAAGACTTGGACCATGTGCGTAAACCTTGCACGCTGAATACAAACTAACACACAAAGCAGAAGATTTTGCTTTAATAAAGCTAATGAGCTCAGTAGGTTCTGCAGCACGAACACAGGCACGTAGTCTGACATTGTTGTTGTTGTTGTCGCTGTTATGTGACGTAGTGGTGTCTGATTAGGGGCGAGACGTGGGCTGATGACGTCATCGTTTCAGAAAATATACGGATTCGCCGTCCACACGAAAACGTGAAAACGGCGTTTTCAAATTTATCCACCCTGGGACCCGGTTTCAAAAATGATCGGTTTCACTCTTTGAAAACGCCGGATTCGTGTGGACGAAACGCCTATACGGTAAAAAATGTATGCGTATACAGCGAAACGCATCTTCGTGTGGACGGGGCCTTAGAGTGGCCTTTTATTGTGGCCAGCCTAAGGCACACCTGTGCAATAATCATGCTGTCTTATCGGCATCTTGATATGCCACACCTGTGAGGTGGATGGATTATCTTGGCAAAGGAGAAGTGCTCACTAACAGCTCATGAAAAATGGGGGCAAAAACAAAAGTGTTGCGTTTATAATTTTGTTCAGTGTATATTATCTCTATAGCCTATATGAAGCTGAATAAATCCAACTTTATAAATCCACATAGTGGTATGTTCCCTGTCTCACGCTCCCCTGTCTTGTGTATGGACATTTATTTTAAAGTGTATTTTCTGTCCCCATTGTTCTGTGTTTTCACTTCCTGTTTGCCTTTGGTTCTACAGCTCCTTTGTTTGTTGCCATAGTTACCCTTATTCGTTGTCATGGTTTTTCATTAGCTCCACCCTCTCCTTGTAAACTCCTTGTGTATTTACACCAAATGTGTTTATCTTGTTCTTTGTCTGGTGTTGTCCTGCATGGATATATTGTGTGCCTGTTGTCATTTCTGTTTTCTTGTCTTTTCTTGCCCATTTTCTTGCCAGTGTTTGGCTTTACCATGCCTGGATTTATGTTTATTATGTTTGTTTGAATAAATGTTTGTAACTGCACCTGGATCCTGCTTTCCCTCATTCTGAAGCAGCCCCGTTACACATAGACACAGTATACTCACAATATATCCTAAACAGCAAATCTCAACTGCTTGATTGTTTAGCCTATATCATGACAAAAGGAGAACTATATTATCGTCTAGCTCTAATCTGCTAAATGTAATTATAATGATGATTAATCAAGCTTTTCTCTACAATTGCTTTGAAACTATGTGTATTGTAAAAAGCTCTATACAAATACATTTGATGACCTATTTTGAAATATTTTTCACTTGTTTATATTCTTTTGTATATATTAAAACAAACATTAACATGCTGCTTCTTGCATGTTTTACAAATGTTAGAGTTATTTGAGTTAATTGTGCAGATGCTGCAAATTTGCTGCACATTGCTGCACATTTGCCCTATATACAGTATAATTCTATTGGTAACCTAAACTCGGTCACTGCAGCAATGGTAAGCACACATTTGACTGTGTCATCAAAACGAACTACTTCATCGGCTACCTGAGCACACACAGTGCACAATATTTAGTCTCTTTTGCTCTTTTACCAGCACTGAGCATATGAAGAAAACTCTTATTGTTCAATCGCTCTTTTCAATTATTTGTCTAGGAGGGTAAATTCATCTACAAGAAAAACTACTCACTTCCGAGGCATGTGACTGTTTTGGATCAAGTTATGACAAGTTTAATTCTCTCGAGTTTCATTTGGAGCAAGTCAGCGGAGCAGTTTATCCTCGACTATATAGGTTCACTGGGTTGCAGTGTTTATATCCTGGAATTCAAGACATTCATCATCACAACTGAGGTGGCAAGCTATTGTTTTGGTCTATGATTATCTGGGTACATTTCTGCAAGTATGTCTTCTCCTGGTAAGATAGGGGCAATTTCAAGCTCAGCAAGAAGACTTTCACGAACAAAAAGCAAGAAAAAAAATTTTGTACATCAAAAAGTGGAGGTATTCTGGGTCAGCGATCCCATCCTGACTGTGTTTATGTGGGGCATCAATCACACGGTATGTTACTGCAGACATTTATTCTATATCTGAAAAAAAAAATTATACACTGTTTTTCTCAAGTGCTTGAAAATGATATGTTTCTTAATTGCTTAAGTATAATGCACCTTATTTATTCTTGTTATGTCAGTGGGAGAATGGCTTTCATTAATACCAACAGCAACATAAAACATTACAAATTTTCTGCCTTCCTTAACATTTTAACCTGCGTTTAACCTTTGCAGATAAACGACCTCTTTCAAGTGCCTATGCCAGTAATGCTACTTCCAGATGATTTCAAAGCCAACATAAAAATGAAAGTCAATAACCATTTATTCAACAAGTATGTATTCAACAATTTTACTACATTTAGCACAGTTGTCATCATGAATGACTATGCAGTGGTTTGGTTTGGTTTAGTGCAGTGCTTCAGTTCAAAAGTTAGAGATGACAACATAAGGTTGGCTACATTTACACAAATACATGGCAAATATTAGTTTATTTAGTATGATTAATCTAGACAAATTTGATCTCATATTCATAGTTTTTAGACAATTTTACATGGCTGTACTTTGAACTGCACAAAGCTTTTTAAAACTCATAATCCGCCCTGGTATGGAATTGTTCTTTCTTTTGATAATGGGGTGGGGGGGTTGCTGACAAAACTTGTGACCTCACTGAAATGCAACCTTAGTCACAGTTCTTATTATTAATTAGCAATTAGACGAGAACAAAAAAAAATAGTGTTTATTCAGATATACATGGCATGCCACTTCAAATGGAGTATTTGTAAATATTCAATGCTATACTGTGATCTTGACAGTATATGTGATTGTAAGTGGTTTCTGCAGTAAACAAAAAAGTAAAACAAATATTAAATTTATTTATATTAATAAATAAATAAAATAAATTAGAATAAATTACAGAGTAAGTTATTGTTTCCAGTTCACTGGTTTAATTAAAACAAACTCAGGTGCAATGTGGGTTTGGATTTTGTTTTCCCTTCATAAAAATAAAAAAATCATTTAAAAACTGCATGTTGTGTTTACTTGTGTTATCTTTGATTAATATTTAAATTTGTTTGATGATCTGAAACATTAAAGTGTGACAAACATGCAAAAAAATTAAAAATCAGGAAGGGGCCAATACTTTTTCACAGCACTGTATAACATTTTCTTTTTCTGGACCAGACCAAAAGAACAAGGAGAACAGAACTATAAGCATTAACACAATATGTCTTAAATTTATTTATTTATTAGTTTCAAGTGGATTTATTAGAATTATTAGAGGTGCTTTTACACTTTTAAAATCCACAATGTTTATTTGTTAATTTTCAGGGAAAACCTCCCTGGACATTTTAAGTTTAAGGAGTACTGTCCACTGGTGTTCCGGAATCTAAGAGAGCGATTTGGAGTTGAACATCAGGATTATTTGGTATGATTTTTTTGTAAAGTCTAAGTCTGATTGCATGAAATGCTGAAAGATTCCTGTGTTATTTTTGAACATAATTCTCCACTGTACTTTATCTGTACTTTAAAAAGTTGCATGTGAGTCAAAATCAAGTTTGCAAAAGCCTGCAAAAAGCATTATTTGCATGAATCAAGTCAGCTAGGCCTGCTATCCAAAAGGACTTCATAAGTGTGTTTAGGTCATGTGCTCGACTACATTTGCATGGTGGCTATCATTTGCTTTTATGTTTGCATGAGACATTTGCCAGTGTATTCTGCAGTATGTCCATCTGCTTATAATATGTGTTTGCTTGCTTTATTTTATAATTCTTTATATGAATTCGTTATATGGAGTTTTAAGTCACGGCGTACTGCAAGCGCCTAGTAGCCCACACAGAATCTACATTTTAACTACAGAGCATGTTCTATAGAAAATATTTTATTATTTATTTTCTTTTAATACTTTCAAACTCCAGTGGATCAGCGTCCTACACTACTTTGTGTTCAAATATTTTGACTCCTTTCCCATTGTACTGCTATCCAGCACAATCAGTGGAAGAAGTCACCACCATTGGACTACTCACTCAACCTCTTATGTAAATATCACTAACCCAAACCTCTTTGCAGAGACCTTGGTATTAGTGAATATTGTCAGTATATGATTTTCATTTGGGTTCTGTCTCTGCACCAGAGTGTGTTAAGGTCAAACATGTGTTAAGGTCAAATATTTTGCAAGGCCAGAAAAGCTAGAAAGTCAGCCGCTTGAGTTTTGTCCAGGTGAATATTGAAACAACCAAGGACTACCAGTAGGGTGCCATCCTCAGGTTAAGAAGACAACAGAATGCCTTGCTCCTCAAGGAAGTTGTCTAGCTTACCTAGAGGATGATAAATAAGGGATAATGTATACAGTTGGTTGTTATCACAGAATAAACCCAGAGAGAGCGATCAGACCACCAGCACAAAGCGTAGTGGTTCAAGTATCACCCTGATGTGGTGATGTAATGATTTTGAATAACTATTATGTGCTGTTGCCAAATTTCTATGTATTGCAGGTTTCTCTTACACGTAGTCCTCCAGCAAAGGATGGCAAGAGTCAGGAAGCGGGATTGGTGTTGACATCATATGACCGAACACTAATTGTCAGGCAAATCTCTAGTGAGGAGGTGGAGGACATGCACAACATCCTTTCAGAATATCACCAGGTATTGACTAATGTTTCTTAAGTCAGGTTGTTTAATAACAAGTAAATTTAACTTTTGTTAAATGCAATCTCTTGATTACTCTTAAATTATTAGTTCATTTAAAAATAAAAATTATGCAATCACATACTAAGCTTCATATCATAACACAAATATATGATATTCTTTCTTCCACAAAAACTAACCTTTTGAATAATTTACTGGTTGCTCTTCTCCATACAATTACAATGATTGGCAATTTATCCTTACAGTAGGGCCTATGGTGCATGCACTATTAAAGGGTTAGTTCACCCAAAAATGAAAATAAGCCTGTGTTTTACTCACCCTCAAAGCATCCTAGGTGTATATGATTTTCTTCTTTCAGACGAATCCAATCAGAGCTATATTAAAAATTGTCCTGGCCCCTCCGAGCCTTTCAATGGGGTAAGCGGGTGTTTTTTTGTCAACAGTTCAGAAGATGTGAAATAAACTGCACACATCTGTAATAAAACGTCCCTCACATGGCTCCGGGGGGTGAATAAAGGCCTCCTGTAGCGAATCCATGCGTTTTTGTAAGATAAATATCCATATTTCAAACGTAATAAACACTTTTTTCTCACTTACGGTATCTGTCATACGTGGAAGAAATAAAGGCATTAACATCTTGGATGACATGGGGGTGTAATGACTCAGAGGTAAGTGCAATACAATACAAAGACCAGGGGAAGAGGATAAGGGAGCTTGACAGTGTGATTAATGAGGGTCCGGTAGTCGATGCAAGGTCGCAAGCCTCCGTCCTTCTTGCCCACGAAGAAGAAGCTCTAGGCCGCCAGAGAGGTGGAAGGATGAATAAACTGTTGTTGGAGAGCCTCCTTGATGCAATCCTCCATCGCCTTGCGCTCCGGGATGGACGGGGGTATACTCGACCCTTGGGGAGTATAGCTCCAGGCAGCAGGTCAATGGCACAATCCCATGGCCGGTGCGGTGGTAACTTCGTGGCTGCCTGTTAGCTGAATACATCCTGGAACGCCATGTAGTCAGATGGGATCGACGGAACCTCTCGATGTTCAGGGCTCTCCACTAGGGTGGAATGAACTTGGAGCTTCGAGTTACTAACCAGGGGTACAGGGACGTTGGAGAGACAGTTTTGGATGCAGGTTTTATTCCATCGGAGGATCTCGCTGGTATCCCATCTGACTTCGGGGGAATGTTGAGAAAGCCAGGATCGTCCCAGGATGATATCGACGGTGAGTCCCTCCAGTACCAGAAAGTAAATTCTCTCCTGATGAAGACAGCCTACTTGCAGAGTGATCGGCGGAGACCGGAACTTGATGTGCCCACGCCCGAGCGGTTTTCCCTGTATGGTCTCAATCTTCAGCTCGGCCTGTTTCTGGCAGGGTAAATCAAGCTGTTTTAGATGGGCTTGTGAGATGAAAATGCCTGAGGATCCCGAGTCCACGAGGGCGGGTGCTGAAATTAAATGACGTGGGGTGAGCAGTTGTACCGTTAGCAGTGGTAGGGTAGAGACAGCAGGCTCCAATTCGAGCGAGCGTACTCACCGCTGGGCGTGGGGGACGAGAGGGGCACACCCGAAGAGCCCCGGAACTCCACAGTAGAGGCACTGCCCGAGGCGAGACGTCGAGCACACTCAGTGCGTGAGAGGCGATTAGTATCCATTTGCATAGGTTCTGGTACCGGAGGACAGGCAGCTGGGGAGAACGGAGAATGAGCGGTTATGTCCGGCTGACAAGCCATGAGACGTTGGGAGATCTTAATGGCCTTCTGCATAAAGCTCTCCAGATAAAGTGTCATCATAGATTGCCATCTGGGCTCTGATCTGTGGATCCAAGCCCTGACGGTAAGCAGTGAGTAGTGCTGTCTCATTTCATCCACACGGGGCCAGAACTGCAGGGTATAGTCACTGGCCAAAGGATCTCCCTGACAGAGATGGATGAGTTGGTCGGCAATGGAGAGCGAATCGGTGGATAGGCCAAAGACCTCCTTGAAGTGGGAAGAGAAAGCATTGAAAGAGTTAATTATAGTGGTCTGTGAGTTCCAGATGGCTCAAGCTCAGAGCAATGTCTGTCTGGTCAGCAGGGAGATCAGGAAGGCAACTTTAGCCCGTTCGCTGGAAATTTATGGGATTGCATCTCTATGTAGAGTGAAACTTGGAGTAAAAAAACGCTACATTCAACCGCCTTACCCGAATAGTTAGCAGGGACTGAGGGTGTGTGACCGGAGAGAGAGCTGTTCGAAGAGCGCTGACCAGCTCTTCGAGGGGATCCGCAGCGGCGGGGTTCGGGAACTCCATCTCCGGTCATCGGTTCTGTTCTGGTCTTCTGTCAGCAGACAGACACAGGACTCACAGGTAAGTGTAATACAATCAGCAGGTTTATTGAGTAGTAGCAGAGGGGAATGAAATGAGCAGAATGTCCAGGTAAGCAGGCGGGGAATGGGAATGACTCTAGGGGATTATCTGAGTGTGAATGTCCTTTTCCCTTTTCCAGGGGATCTGGAGGTAACAGTAGAGCTTGGAGACGGTGGAGAACTGGAGTGGTGGAGAACAGGGATAGGAACACTGGATCAACTGTAAGTAGACAAAGGGTAAGTGGGTCAGGTTAGTCAACATGGAATGTATGAGACCAGACAGTGAGTGAACAGTGAGTGAACTGGAGGAGTGCAGGGATATAGTGCTGTTGATGAGTGCTGACAGGTGGCGGTGATTAGTAATCAGGGGATTGGGATCTGGTGAGTACTCTTAGTGGAGACTGTGGTGACTCTCTGACAGGGGGTGAGTAAATTATCAGGAAATTTTAATTCTGGAGTGAACTAATCCTTTAATCCTGTCCCACACCTACACTTGACAATTATCTTATTAACTATTAATAAGCAGAAAATTAGGAATTTACTGAGGCAAAAGTGGTAGTTTATAGTTAGTTTGTAGTGAGAATTGGACCTTTAAATAAAGTGTCAAGTCAAGTCACCTTTATTTATATAGCGCTTTTAACAATGCAGATTGTGTCAAAGCAAATTTCCAATATCAAAATAGGAAAATATTGTGTCAATAATGTAAAATGACAAGAGTAATTTTCAATTAAAGGCATTTCATTATTGAATTCAGTGATGTCATCGTCCAGCTCAGTTCAGTTTAAATAGTATCTGTGCAAACAAGTCGACGATATCGCTGGAAATGAAGTGTCCCCAACTAAGCAAGCCAGAGGCAACAGTAGCAAGGAACCAAAACTCCATCGGTGACAGAATGGTGAAAAAAACCTTGGGAGAAACCAGGCTCAGTCGGGGGCCAGTTCTCCTCTGGCCAAATGAACCAGCAGTTTTTTCCAACTGCAGCAAAGTCAGATTGTGCAGAGGACTCATCTGGTTCCCGTGGTCTTGTCCCGATGGCTGTTTAGGTCACGAGGTCTTCACTGGGGATCTGTCTCTGGGGCTCATCTAAATGTCCTGGTCTCCGCTGACGTTCAGGGCTGTAGGGGTCATCTCTAGGTGCTGATCCACCATCTGATCTGGATACGGACTGGATCCGGGTGACTGCAGTGACCATCTGATCTGGATATGGACTGGATCGGGTGGCTGCTGTGATCTCGGTATAAGAAAGAAACAGACTAATATTAGCGTAGATGCCATTCTTCTTACGATGTAACAAGTACATCGGGTGTAATGGGAAGTGTTCCCGGTTCTGGTTGACCTAATTAATGCAGCCTAACAATCATTTAACGGATTTGAATATTAGAAGTGTATTAGTGTATTATATGTACGCCAGGTTAAAGACCTGGTGAAGTGTGACCAGAACTATTTCCCAAAATCCAAAACTGAAGGGACACACAACAACGTACACTTGTTAAAGCCTGACAAATAGAGGTGTATATAGAATGAAATTATAAATATAGTGTACCTTGCTAAATTTAGCTCCAACCATGATTAACACATCTGGAACAATCAAGGGCATCTGTGAAGACAGTTATGCCTGTGAAGAAAGCCTGAAACCACTGTGTAATGTACCTGTAATGCCCAAGTTGGAAAGAGTGAACATTAGAAATTAATGCTTGTTCCTGTTTCTTGTGCTGGTCCTCAGACAATTCCTTCTTGTCATCTCCAGTGAGGCTCCCCACTGTCTGAACATCCTGCCAGTCCTCCTGTTTCTCTGCTTGCTGCATCTCCTTGTGTCCTCATGTCCTGTCTTCCAAGGCCCCAGTTTGAATTTTAGTCTCTGCCTTCAATGTCGCAGTGCTCCATTGGTTCTCATTCTCTTTCATAGCTGCCTGGCTGCTTTGCTTTTCGGGTTACTTCTCTGACAATCAACCTATAAACTACAGTATAAACTGCTAAAGTAATCATTCTCTTTGTCTGGTTTCTTTCTAGACATTTTTGTGACACCGGTTGTCATGATCCTAGTAATCTAAACAAAACAAATTAAATGTCAGGATTCTAGATACAACAGCACTATGTAATATGCTGTTTAACACAATCTTTTATTTTCAGAAGTTACATACTAATAAAAATGACTTACCTACTGGCTGGACTTACAGTAGATGGTTTGAGATAGTCTCACTGTGTCAACCAAGCAACTGATATTAAGATGAACTCGAATGATGTTTGGATGGATAGATTTCTCCAGACACACCAAGCATAAACCAAAGATAAAGCTAGATAAAGAAATTTACCGAAACCAAAACAGGCCAGTACTTTTTATTCCCTTTTCTCTCATATTATTTTTTTTTTTCACTTCAGCACATCGTAACGTGCCATGGTAGCACACTACTTCACCAGTTCCTTGGCTTGTACCGTGTTTCTGTGGACAATGAAGAAACATACCTTTTAGTCATGAGAAATATGTTCAGCCACCGACTAAATGTCCACAGGAAATATGACCTCAAGGTAAATAAATTCTTTACTCATCGTCTACATTTTTAATTACTGATTTATTAATTTGTTATTGAGCTATCATGGTGAGAAATTAACAGACTTGTTTTGTAATGGTGACTAGACATGTATAAAAGATATTGCTTTTCAGTCAATTTGCACATTTAAGGCAATCTATTACTAATTTATTTAATTAGAATTTGTAGCATTACTGTTTCATATTCTTGTAGATCAGCTATTATTTTGTAAGCATTATTAATTATTGTTATGAATCTTTTATATGGCATTTCATTTCATAGGGGTCACTGGTTTCTCGAGAAGCAAGTGATAAAGAGAAGGTAAGAACACTACAACATAATATACCACAAATTATGTTGTTTGTCCAAAATATTTACATTTATGTTGCAGATAAACATACACTGTACTCTTTTTATATCAACTAACAGCAAATTTACAATAACAACGGGTGTTCAAGTACCTAAAATAGCAGAGAATCAAGCTATGATATGGTTATATGTTCAGTTCCCAGAGAATGCATGTAAAATGTGTACATGAAATGTGTCTGAGACAAATCTTTGTATGCTGAAACTGAAGAATCTGGCCATGTTTAAAATTATCATAAATGTTAACACAGAACAATCTCCTAAATCTTACTACAAATTTTTTGGCAGAATGTACAGACTTTCTTCAAGTATTCTACCTTTTGAAATTTTTGTCTACGCATCTCATTTGGACTGATTTAAAACCGAGGTGAATTCCTGGCTATTCTTGCGCTGAGGAATAACCAGTGACCTTTTCAACTGAATTGTGTGCTCAGACCTTGCTCAGGAATAAGCTGCATTACAGCTTACAGGGTCTGTGGGTTTTGCAGGGGAGTTAGTAGGTGCATTTTAAGCAGATAACCTCTGTCACCTAGGAAACAAAGAATGCAGATAAGAGAATAAAAATGTCTTAATTCTATCATTTGCACAATTGAACAATAGTCGCAATAGCCCTGACTTCTCTTTGAAAGGGTTCTGTAGCAAGCAACTGTACAGGGGCATAGTGTCTGGGTATGCAGGGTATGTAGGTGCATATGGGCCTGGGCAGATTGGGGGCCTGCCTAGCCAAGGGGGAACTTTTCATTGCAACGAGGGAACGAATATAGCCCTGCACAGGCCCGGCCCTTGTCCGACAGCTTATCAGAATTACCGTTCCGAGTCTTCCCCATTACAGCTGCTGTTGCAGCCATTAAAATAGTTCAGTTTTGGTTTTTAATGGCAAAGTGGTTACATTTATTTTCATTTCTTTATTGAGTTAATTGAAAAAATTTTTTGGAAAATTGTTTTTGTTTTTTAAAGTACCAAGCAGCAGGGCTGGACTGGGACAAAAATTCAGCCCTGGCCTTTTTGGTCCAAGCGGCCTACCACTACGATCAGAAGTGGTCCAGCCAGACAGCACCCGTATATAGCCTTAGACTGTCGATCAAAATATACACACATGCACGTGCACACACACACACTTGGACCCCAAAACATAGGGAATACCAGGTACATACTAACACTGTGTGTATACCTACTCTGTATAATGGACCAGTACTCACTCGCTCGTGACTTGCTGTTAATAGTCAATTCAAGTTCTGACTGTTTGAAAAAACTAAGCAGTAGGCTATCTACAAAAACTAGAGATGCACTGATCATGGTTTTTCATGGACATTCCTGATCTTTCGAGCTGATTCTGATACAATTTCTGAGTTTTTTTTTTTTTTGCCTTTAAGCAAGAGACAAGAAAGAATGAAAGAGTAAATGAACAAGCTCATTTCAATTTGCTCTACTACAGGCTGAACTGGCCTTAAAAATTATGCTAAAAATGCAAATTCACTCTCTGCCAGCAGGTGGCGCTTATGTAACAGGTAATACAGTGTTTCCTGGGTTACCGCTGTAAACAAAGCAGAGCTGCGCTTATGAACATTATTAATATGCATCGTTCAGTAACATAGTCTCATCCCAACTCGTCACTTATTGACACTTGGTTTTTGCATCGCTTTTTGACGCTCAAGGTACCCCTTTAGCGTCACTTTTCGACGTGAAGGGAAGGTAATTTTTTTAAATAGGAAACACTTAGCGTATATTAATCATTTTTAAATAAATTATGCCAGTACTTGCATCTGCCTCCTATATCTTGCGTTTTCTTCACAGATGTTAGGTTTAGGGGCAGGGGTTTGGTAAGTCATATAAATAAAACTATTTTGACTGTTTACATTGAAAAATCACACCCCTACATATATGCAATAATGGCAACCTTATTATGACGATCAAATTCCCAATATCGCGTTAGCATATCGACGCCGAAAAGTTACGCTAAAGGGGTACCTTCCCTTCACGTCGAAAAGTGACGCTAAAGGGGTACCTTGAGCGTCAAAAAGCGACGCAAAAACCAAGCGTCAATATGTGACGAGTTGGGATGAGACCGGGTTGCGTTCAGAGGCAAGATGAAAGGATAATGCCATCGAAACCTTTCTAAAGACAGTCAGTTCCCCTCAGAGATACATTCATATAAACTCCTAACCCCAAATCGGCCGAATTATTGAATTATATTTGAATAAATTTTCAACCAGCTCGCGGTGCATCATTACATGTCTAGCCTTTATCATGTCCGTCTCTGGCCTCTGTTCTCTGTTAACATTCTGTTGTTCACAGACTTAGTTAACACTATTTCCATGGATGAAGCTTATGAGACGCAAAGGTGAAGTGGGGAGGGGTGAAGCGATCTTTAAATAGGTAGATACTTCATCACTCCGTCTATAGCGTGTTGTGATTGGGTGGTTTACACTGTCAATACAGGAGACAAACCAATGGGCCACTGGCTGAAGTTAATTGATTCGCTATAGGAAGTCCTACAATAGCAGCAATGTTGTTATTCAGCTTGAATCAGTTCAGTTGATTCAAGTCAATTCAATACCACTGTCGATGTTGCAAGATGTGATTCAGCTGTAAAGAAGCTCTACAGAAAACAATAGTGCCATCATCCAACTTAATTCAGTTCATCCAGTGATGTCAGTCAATGTGGTCATATTGATCAATTACTGAAAGTGACAGTGGTGGTTAATTGATAAAGAAAATCTATTTATGACATTTTGACAGCATCCTCATTTTACAGCATTTTTACACAAGTACCTAAAACTTTTAACAGTAGTGTAGCTTTGCTGGTAGGTTTCTTGAAGCATCTTGGAGACGTTGCCACAGTTCTTCTGTCTCTCGTCTGTTTCTTCATATCATTCCAGACAGACTGGATGAGGATCAGATCAGATCTCTGTGTGGAGCACTGGATGCTGTCAGACAAAAATCTCACTGGATTATTACAATTAATGGCTAAATGAATGTTTGGAAATATAAACTGATATTTCCTATTGACACATTACAGAAAAAGACACAAATAACGGTGAAAATACTAGTGTTCTGATCATTTTGGCCACCACTGTAAGAGTCTTTCCATCCCCAACGAAGCAAACCGTGTAGGCCATGTAGTCTACAAATGAGCTGATGATTTGAATCATGTGTTTGATTAGTTTAATGTTAGTGTGTAATAGGGAAACACTATTGTAGACCATGCCAAATGCATCGTTTCCCTTGTTACAAAGCTCACGTTGGTAAATTTTTAGCAATAATGACTTCAGGTTTGTGCTTAAAGTCATTGCCAAAAATTTAAATGGTTGTTGCTCACTGTACAGTTCATGGAGAGCACCTCTTTAGTTTGTGGCCATCATTCACAGCGATTTTTATTGTATCTGTTGGCAGATAGAAATGTTCACTATAAACTCAATTATTGATGAATATTGTTTTGAGAGTTCTGCAGCATTATCATACCATTCTTTGTTAGTATAAACATACACAAGCCTGTGAGTCTTAACAGTAAGTGTTGTGTCTGTCTGCTCAGTAGCAGTGTAGAAACAATAATCCTACATAATTATTTCGAGTAAGGAAAGGTTTAAACTGTTTTCTGAAAGTTCTTGCATAATACAGACAAACAAACTCCAGTTTTTACGTTCTTGAAGGAAACACCCATTCTTAAAGACATTCCAGTAGTAAAACAGAGCAAACCATTACAGAACAAAACAAGGGGGTTCATAACAAATGTACATAGACAACATAAACCTAGACATATTGAATAATTAAACTGCATTTAGTGTTACGTTTTTAGTGTTACGTTTTTAATTATGCAAATTATGGCTCTTCCAAGCAGGTTAACCTGTGCATTTAAATGGCGTGTCCACTTTTTTAGCCATTTTCTGTTCAAACAAACACTCATCTTATGCTGGGTAGTCAGATGGTGTTGAATACACTCTAGTTTATTGTCCATGGAGTGTAGATTGGAAAGCAATATTGTCAGAAGAGCCAGTCTGGTGGGCTTAGCCTTTAGCCTAACTTAGATATATCTACACCTGCCACATTGTCCCTTGCGTTGCTTTTGACGTCTTGTTTTCTCACACCGTGTTGGAAATCTTATTTTTGTGAAATCTCAAAAGGAATCCTAAAGTGCATGGCAAATCTTGTCTTTGTCTCCCAACCATATTAAGAAATGAGATCTGATTTGAATAAAGATTACAAATATACATTTCTCTTATCTTTTATTATATGTAAATTGTGTGAATACACAACTTGGCTGTTAGACATTGTTTTGGCTACTTTTAGAGTTACTTCTAGAGTATGCATTTTTCCCGTCATCTTGTTGCAGAGGCATAAAAGGTTGGATCCTTCATGTTTTTCTTGAAGAAATTATGTTTACATGTGATCACTACAACTTGATGTTTTTTCTTATGTATATTCCATCTTTTTTCTTGCTGACATCTAAAAGAGTTGTGTCTTCTAATTAAGTATTTGCAGCATTGTATGAACTTGTACTTGTATTGTATGCCATATGCTTCCCAGTTATAAATTGACATGGTTTTCTCAAAATTTAAAATTTGTTCTTGAAATGATTTGGAAACCCAGGTGAAGGAACTGCCAACCTTCAAGGATGTAGATTTCAAAAATAACATGCAGCGAGTGTACATCAGTGAAGAGGAGAAAGAAAAGCTTTTGGATAAACTGAACAGGGACGTAGAGGTGAGATGATTTACATATTACATTCAGTTTTTACCCCCTTTCAAACTGAGAAGCCGAGGTCGTTCTTATACCCAATAAACCTTTTCACTTTCTTTTTCTCTGAAAACATGATAAACCATGTCTGTGTCCAAGACCTTAAGGAACATTTTCATCTGCAAATAGCAAAATATAGCTTTTCATATGTAAGAATATGTTTCATATCATAAACAATTTCTCGATTAGATTATGTATACAAATATGAAATTGTACCCTATATGCAGTATGCCCTCTTGCATTAACCCTAAAAGAGGCAATGTATCCTTGGGAATACAAACATTTGAGAAGCTGTGGGGAGAACCAGTGAATGCGTAGGTCTTATTTGAATTTTGTTGTGAATATTTAGAATATTTAGGTGACTTTTGTTTCTACATAATTTTTTTCACTCGCAGGAAGCATTTAAAACGGCATGGCCGCCTGTAGTGGGAAATTGTTGCACAGAACCAGATGGGGTTTGATCCATTTGCAGCACTTTATTAAGGATAGTCAAACAGACAGGGTCAATCAACAGCAAACTGAGCAAGAGGGGCAAGGCAGAGACAGACTCGAGAAATCAGGCAGAATGTCGAGGCAGGCAGCGAGCATCAAAGTCCAATAAACAACTCCAAATCGGGACAGGCAGAGTACAATCAGCAACGTAATACAGTCCAGGGTCAAGAGGTACAAAAACAAACATTGCTAGTAACGCTCAGAAATGACACCCGGGGCAAATCAAGACTTTGCAATGTGTGAGTGCAGTATGTGTGTGTGGTAATGAGGTGCAGGTGTGAGTGCAATCAGTCCCAGGTATGAGGCATGGTGGGAAATGGAGTTCATGGGTTAACTAATATTCGGGCGGTGGCTCCCTCTGATGGTGCGAGGGAGGCGGTACAGGAACCTCCTTCGTAACAGAAATCTACTCACCCTCCAATAAAAGTTGATCTAGTTCACAAATTTACACATGTTGGAGGGGACATACATGTTTAAAAAGTTGTTATTCAGCATTAGCTTATTATGTTTACATTGAAATTTTATGAATTAAATGCTTAATTGTTTTGTAATCAGTCCCTAAATGTTTGTATCTCAGGGGATACGTCGCCCTTTTAGGGGTATAAATCAAGATATAAAACATTTACATAGACTCTGTGATTTTGTGGCTTGTGTTTTAGAAAATTAGATCTTTTTGTAATCTTGACAAAACACACATCGTTGGAAATATCTGACAGTCAAGGTTCCATATTAGGTAACTGTTTTGTAATAGAAGTGATATTGTGACAGAAAATGATTTATTTGTGACAGAAAACTGCATAAAACAAATCAATAGAGTTTGGGTGTAACCTAGTGTTATTTTTGGTATAGTGCCCAAACAAAATCTCACAGGAACCACAATTGTTGTGATATCAACTTCAAATTTGGAACACAACTTGGTTAGACATATGGCTTTGATTTCATGATTTCATTTCATTTTAGAGTTCAACATATTTTATAAAATACCTATTTTATATAAAATAAAATAAAAAATAGTATACTACATTATCTTTATTGTAAACTTCTATAACTTTTTTTATACTTTCGTTTTTTGAAATGCTTTCACTTCAGCAATAATCTGCAACGTGTCTTATTTAAAAAGAAGGTAGAGCGATCAACCTTAGCTCTGTATTCCAAAGCGTTCAGGAATTAAATGTTGTAAAAAGCATTCATAAACAAGTGTTCTGTCCGAAAATAAGAATCAAATTTGAAAAAAAATAATGAAATTGTATTATTTGAGTTCCAATAAGATGGAAAATATAAATAAATGTATTTTCTGATGTCTCTTTATGGTTTTGCCTTTTTTAGGGTCAAGCAGAGGAGAAAATATTTTTTTTACATTGCACATGATAATATGATCTGCTCAATTAATGCTACCTACAGTATATTATTTTCTATAGCATGAAATTGATATAGAAGAACTACCTTTTTATAAGGTACATATTGAAACTAACAGTCTGTTTGTATATCTGTATGTGTTTTGGCAAGTTTCTTGTGCGTTTGAAGATCATGGACTACAGCCTGCTGCTGGGCATTCATGATGTCGGGAGGGCAGAGCAAGAGGAAGCAGAAGAAATGAAAGACTCTTTAAGTGAAGAGGAGGAGGATTCAGAGAATGACCTATCCTTTATGTCTGTGGGGTCTTTTGGCACTTCCCCTGAGGGCATTGCAGGGTACATGAGCTCTTATAAACCTCTTGGTCCAGGAGAGTTTGACCCTTATGTTGATGTGTATGCCATCCAGAGTGCAGTTGGTGAGTCACATTCCAGTCTCTACACTGTAAATAAGTTTAATAGGTAAGCATTATTTGCATGTCAAGCTGTTCATGAAAACATTCAAAGAAATAATGGATAGAGGAGTCACGTGACGTGCTCATGAACCTAGTCGCACTTGAGTAAAGCTCCGTACATTTGGCCCCTTTTTGCAGTTTTTATTTTTTTTATTTTAAGTTTTATTCATTAATAATACTTTCACTGATGGCATACAATCGGAAACAACAGGAGTTGTCTCCGTCGGCTTCTCCGATTAAGAAGAAATCCAAGTTACCGACCACGAGCGATATGGTGGACAAGATGGCGAACACTGTTACACACTTTGAGGACATTCTAAGAACCGAGTTGACGGCGATGTGGAACGAGTTCGCTTCTCACATGTCAGTTGTTCAGTCGCTATGCTCTAAACTGGATCTTCTTACAGGGGAGATGACAGAACAAAAGAAAGTTGTTGCAGATCACGATAGACGCGTTGCCGCGCTCGAGCAACAGGTTGTGGACTTACAGGATCGCAATAGGTGCAGCAAGGATTGCCTGAAGGTTACGAAAAGGACAACCCTATGGGCTTTTTGAAAAGATCGCTCCCGACGTGGCTCCCGTCTCTGGCGGGCAAAGAGATAAGTGGAGCGAGCGCATCGCGTGTACCCAAGGCTCTCCTTAGATCCTGCTAAACCTGCTGCGGTACACGGACAGGGAGCTCATTCTGTAGGCCGCCAGACTTCATGCCCCGGTGAAAACTTCCAACGGAGCAACGCGGTCTTTCTTTCCAGATTTTTCTCCAGTCACCGCAAAAAGAAGAAGTGCATTTGCACCAATTAGGAAGGAAATGAGAGGCTCAATGAGAAGCTGGCATCCAGAATTTTCTTCTTTATGCTGCAACGCTGAAGGTCATTCTCAATCAACGTGAACCTAAAATGCTATACTCCCCAGAAGAAGCAAGAGTTTTTCTCAGATCCCTTTCATCCACCAACTCTCAGTGAACTTCAGCTGGACATTTGCTGTCTAATCGGAGAAGAGATGCTCAAATGGTTAGGTGACTGTGTGTTTCACTGTTCACTTTAATGTTCACTTCTTAATTCATAGTTACTAGAAGCATTCATTGTGCATACAGTATTTTTTACTGATTATGATGTTATTTTATTTATGTTTCTAGTTGTATTCCTTCTCTCTCCCTTTTTTTATTTATATATTTATTTATTTTTTTAAATAGACCCTACCTAGTCAATATGTGACTATGGGGCCAATGTTGGTGCGTCAGTAATGTGCAGGTATTGTTGACGCCACGGACCATATTAAGGGGTGCTGGCAGATCAAGGTTTGTTCTTGGTTTGGTCTGCCATAGTTCATGGGAATGCATTTATATATTTTTTTAATAGTGATGGGAAGGGTGGGGGGTGGTTTAATGGTAGACTCAACTGGTTTTATTCTCAAACTTGTATTTTGTCTTATTATGCAGTAATTCTGTTCGATACCTATGACTGACCTTAATATTCTGAGTTGTAATATTAATGGGCTAAATGGCCCTCACAAACATACAGGTTTCTGGATTTTTTGCGAAGAAGAAAGACTGATATAGTGTTAGTTCAAGAATCCCATTTGAAAGAGGAGGATATACACAGGTGTAATAATAAGTTTTATGAAGTGGTATCTCACTCATCTTTGGATACTAAAACCAAGGGTGTCCTTAAATATGACTATTTTAGACAAAGGTTGTGATACAGACGGTAGAATAACACATAAAACAATAGTGGAGAATAGGAATATTGTATTTCTCTCAGTTTATGCCCCTTGTACTCCTGACCCTACTTTTTTCTCTGTTTTGTCAACCTCTCTCTTGAAATTTTCAGATTTTGAAATTGTATTGGATGCAGATATGAATTCTGTAATGTCGTATATCCTAGATAGATCTGGACCAAAGGAATCACACTCAAGTTTTTTTGTTTTTTCTGAATATGAATCAGTCATATTACGGATCTTTAGGCACGTTTTCGCATTGTTTTTTTTTTTGGGAGTGCCCTTCTCGCTCATCTTTTTGGTCTCAGCTCTCACAGGACCTGTTATATTTGTTGGGTACTGAGATATGTTTGACTCCGTGCCATTTTTTCATGAATGACTTTTGGGACTTCACCTTGTCCGTCCAACAAAGATGTTTAGTGTTAGCTGCTCTCACAGCAGCAAAACAATGCTAGTCAACCGTTGGAGTCCTCCTCACACAATGGACGGACGAACCTGGACTGTGTGTTTGTTGGACATTGTCTCGATGGGACTCTCAACTTCTCATGTACATGGATCTAGTGTGGAAACTATGTGTCATTCAGCGATTGATGTTGTGTCATCTTTTCTGAAATCCATGTGAAAATTATTTTACTGTGGGTTGGGGTGAGAATTTGCACAGTTGCTTTTTGTTTGTACTGCTCTTTCAGGAAGAAAATTGTATAAAAAGTTAACAAAAAAAATAAATAATAATGGATAAGGATAATTAATGCAAACTGAATAAAGCGTAAATTTCTGTAATCTTGAACCCATTAATATTTACATGAAGGTAATTATGAAGTTATTTTAGTTTGTAGCCCCCCCCCCCCCCCCCCCCCCCCAAAAAAAGTTATTTAATAATTGTGTGTTCATTTTAAATGCCTGATGGCTTTCAATGCAGATCCAGACTTGTCATCAAAGTGCATATCCACTGAATATGTTTAAATCCTTACATTTAATTTTTTATTCTTGTGTTTGTCTCTCCTTAATCTAGGTGCCCCACACAGAGAGGTATACTTCATGGGTCTCATAAACATTCTGAGCCAGTATGATACCAAGAAGAAAGCAGCGCACGCAGCAAAAACAGTCAAGCATGGAGTAAGTGACACTTTATAAATGGACAACTGAGGTTTTATTGTGTACTTATTTGAAAATATGCTTTTTACACTTTTATTGTAAAAAGACTAAACTGAGCTGTAAATACTCTTATCGTTATAATTATTATAAATATTACATGTTACAATTGTTTTAGTTCTGTTTTGCATTTTTCACTTTGCATTTTTTTTTTTTTTTCAATTTAAAGGCTGGGGCTGAAATCTCTACAGTTCATCCTGAACAGTATGCCAAACGGTTTCGAGAATTCATTGCAAACATCTTTGCCTAACTGAGAGCATTTTAAATATATTCTTCCATATCTAGTGGACAAAAAAATAACAAAAAAAAAGGTTTTGGAGCTGGTGGTTTTTACGATGTCCTGATAATTAAATTATTTGAAAAGCATTATTTAATTATTAAAATGTTTAGCATAAATGAATGATAAAAATTGTCATAAAATCATGATCATGAAATTGTCATGAATTGTACTTTAAAACTCTGATTTGCGATAAAAATCTCATTTGTACAATAAAACTGACTTCTGATATGGTCCAAGAAATGGATGTGCAGTCATACTGTGAAACATTACAATTTAAATAGTTTAAAATGTCACATTTTAGTCTGCAGGTTTTTCAAATAGTGAATATTTTAATTATTTGTATGCATTTTCACAAAATAAATATGAAAGCTTATGTTTGTCATTTAACCCTTTTTGGTGTTTTGATGTACTGTTCATATTATAGTCTTGTAGTTCCAAACTTCCACAAAGCAAATCTGCCCTTAATACTGTACATTTTTCCAGTGCCTGATTTTCCCTTGTCATTAATAATTCTAGCTGTAAACGCTCTTTCTCTCTTGAAGCATATTTCACGACCAGACACAACCTTTTTTTTTCTTAAGAGTTGAGGACTTCCATTTCATTCATTCTTTAAAATTGAAGTTAATTCATTATTGATTAACCCAGTTTTTCTTGCTTTCCCACTTATCATCTTTTCCCTGACTATTGCACAATTACAGGTCAGTCTCCAAGAGTATGTTTTTGGCACAGTACTGGAGAGAGTGGTTCCCTCTCAGCTACAGAATCACTTTTTTCTTATGTCAGCCATTCATCCCCTGTACAGCATTGAGATGCATTATTACAATATTAAACAATACAGAACATTCATAAATGTAGCAGATATTAGTAATGTTCTAAATGAGAATTCAATGTAACAACATAATTCAAGATAAAGGAGTCTGATTCAACAAGGAATATCAGAAGGCCAAGTCCTGACTGTGGACGAGAAGAGGAGCCGGCGGTGGAGGATGTTAGTTAGCTCATGTGATAAAGCTGCTTAGTATGTGACCCTGGACCACAAAACCAGTCATAAGGGTCAAATTTTTGAAATTGATATTAATGCATAATCTGAAAGCTGAATAAATATTATTTGCATTTATGTATGGTTTGTTATGATAGGACCATATTTGAACGAGATGCAACTATTTGAAAATCTGAAATCTGAGGGTGCAAAAAAATCCAAATAGAGAAAAATGCCTATAAAGTTGTTCAAATGAAGTTCTTAGCAATGCATATTACTAATCAAAAATTAAGTTTTGATATATTTATGGTAGGAAATTTACAAAATATCTTCATGGAACATGATCTTTACTTAATATCCTAATGATTTTTGGCATAAAAGAAAAATCAATAATTTTGACCCATACAATGTATTTTTGGCTATTGCTATAAATAGAGCAACAAGGAAATGTACCAAGCTGTCGGTTAACAATATGATTAACAGGGCAGTATATTTTATAATAATGAGAGTGTAATTTAATTTCCATTCATGCATTTCTCTCTCTGTCCCATGCATGCATCCCACAACTCAGAATAAAACTAACTCCTTAACCTCTGCTTTACTGATATTAATTGGCATTTCATATGCAAATTAGAGAAAACACTCAATAACGAACTTGAATGAACACGTAGTTGTGTCCTCCATGGTTTGAGCATGCAACACCATCTTGAGCAAGAGCAGAAGACCCATGGAGCACAAAAAACTTCAAAAGTGCCTTATAATCTAAAAAAATCCTTTCATTTTATTTGATCAGATTTCATTCTTCTTCTGCACTAAAAGAATCTTGACCAAAAAGCACCGAGACATCAACATGTTCATGTCTTACAGATGTTTAGCAAGAGCAGAGAGGTTTTACTGACACCAGGTGGTGCTATAACATGTGAATTTAAAGCTGATTTAAAGTTTTCCCATTTCTGCCTCAACTAATTCTTGGCTGGTTTTCAGATTTTCACAAAAACTGTCATAGAGACTCTTCAGAAGAAAAAAGAAAGAAAGAAATTTGTCAAATCATCCCACAAAAAAATAAATAAATAAACCAGGAATGTTCAATCCTGCTTCGGGAGGGCCACTGTCAGCTCCAACCCTTAAACACACCCAAACCAGTTAAGCAAGGTCTTCAAAAACTTTCAGGCAGATTTGTTGGCACAGGTTGGGCTTTGACCCATTTACTTTCTACTGCACTTTTTTTTATGTACATATTTGAATACATTAACAACAAACAAAACAACAACGACTAGGCCTACAGTCATTTAGGGTAAAATAATTTTAGACCAGTAATGCAGATTTTAAAATAATCAAAAAAATTACAGGAATATCTGGTGGAATGACCTGCCCAACTCGATCTGAGAAGTCTTTAGCCATCTTCAAGAAACAAACATCTACACCCTCTAAAACTTATACTCTCGATTATATCTCTATTCTATCCCCTTTTTTACTATTATAAAAAAAAATGACCCTCTAAAACTAGTTCCCTGTTCTTTTTCTATTTTTTTAATGACTTTGCATTATTCTATTTATTTATTTATTTGTTTGTTTGTTTTTTCTACACTATAGCCTCCTGCGTTTAAAAAAAATAAAATCTTATCAAATGGAATAATTATTTTAATACTAACCTCTTCGCTTACTCCGCATATTGGGTGCTTCAATTTTTTTATTTTATTATTATTATTATTATTTAATCTTGACTCTCAAATAATAAATAGCTTAAATAAAATAAAAAATAATATGAACATTTACTGAAGTACATTTACAACCTTTACTACCGCTTCAGGAGTATTGATGAGTAATAAACGCAGCGTCCAGGTTCACTGATTATTTATCTCATGCATAATTCATGAGGCGGTTGTTCACATTTGGCGCGTCCCCGCTGCTGAGCAACAAGATGGCGGCCGCCGCCGGATCAGGTAAATTTATGAAAAACTGCTTTTGTATTAGATCGTTTCTTTCGTTCGTATCCAAAACGAGTGTTATGAAATGTTAAAACGTGGAAGAAATATAATTTCATTGAAGTATTCGCTCGTGTTGCTGTGTTTGGGGTCTCAGTATTCATGTGGGTGTGTTTGCACAGCATTAGCCTGTCAAATCAGTGACATTTACCGTGTTTAATGTCGATGGTGCTTATATTGGAGTCTGTCTTAAATAGTTTAAGATCCATATACATTGTTCCTAATGTGTATGGATTAAAGTGCAACGTGGTTTTAATATAATCTGAGTATTCAGTTGGTTAGCCATGTAGCTTATTCAACTGCAGCGTCATGATAGAGAAACGACGCAAGACACGGGCTGTGTCTCAAAACCTAGTGGCTGCCTACCTAGACTAGTTTTATGCACCACAGGCGTTTTCCGTGTCAGTTGAACTTTGTTAGTGTTTTAAACATGCTTTCTTTGTTGGCAGATCGTTAGGTTTATAACATGTTTACCAAAAATGCCGTATAGGTAGGGAGCTCGCTAATTTAAGACACGACCATTGACTTTAGTGATGTTGAAAACCCTAACATTTCATAATGTCTTCCATTTAAACACAATAACTAACATTAATAATGTCAGTTCCTTTGCGGACCTCTTGTTGAACATGTAAAGTATGTTTAGTCTTACTATTTTATCATGTATTCCTTTCCATTCCGTAACTCAGTGGTGTGTAGCATATAATATACACCTTGAAATATACTTAAAAAAACACACTAAAGCCCACTTCTGTTGAAATGTATTAAAAAACAAACTTTTTGAGAGCTGATCATTTTCTCTTATGCTATATAGTGCAGCTTTTGTTAGTAAAAATGCTGTTAATTTTCTTCATTGTGGATATGATTTTCAAAGTATGATCATTTCCTGTGAAAAACAATGCGATTCTAAGACATCTCAACCAATCTCGTATTGATCCAGTCTATACACGTAAATTGCACCTAAATATATATGAAGCTAATGACATGATAGATTCAGTCTCCTCATGCATCGACACACTATTTCAATATTTGTGTGTGCATATTTTGCAATAAATGTAAGTGTCTGTACAGTCAACATCTTTAAATCAATAGTTTTATAAATCTGCATTGTTTTTAATTTGTCATTTGCAAGTCTTGTACCTTTGTCTTTTTGTCCAGTTTTTTAATATTTAGGCCTATTGCTTGAGATTAAAGTTTGTGAAGTTGTAGCTGGTTTGCTTGGCTAACGGCTTATAACTCTTAAATATCTTTTTGAAGTCCCTATGGGAAAAACGAATGGGTAAAAAATTCCTCCAGAATCTAGGCCACTGAAACAGTATGCAGGCGTTGTTGCACTCTTTTGGGGCTCATATTTTGCTGCTGAAGTCGTCTCAGAGTGTAGTGATTGACTGAGGTTGTCAAATATTTCAGGTCAAGCACTGCTGATCAAATCTGAGCATTCAAGTACCGCCTCGTCCCCAGTATTTCCCATAGTTCACTATGAAAAATTTTCAGCATAGAAATTTGAGCATCAAAAACACATACATACTAAATAGTAACATTTAATATATATACAATAAAGGCCCATTTGCACTAAAAATGATAACTGCATCAGCATTCAACACATGATATTGTTCTGTATATATATATATATATATATATATATATATATATATATATATATATATATATATATATATATATAATTAGAATATATTGTTCTGCCTTTTTTGCATTGAAATGTAGAGATTGATTGATTTTTATTTTATGTACACTGCCGCTCAAAGGTTTGGGATCAATACGATTTTTTATGTTTTTTAAAGAAGTTTCTTCTGCTCATCAAGGCTGTATTTATTCAATTAAAAATACAGAAAAAACTGTAATATTGTGAAATCTTATTGCAATTTCTAATATTAGTTTCCTATTTTAATATACTTTAAAAAATCATTTATTTCTGTGACGTAGAGCTGAATTTCCAGCATCATCACTCCAGTCTTCAGTGTCACATGATCCTTCAGAAATCATTCTAATATGCTGATTTATTATGAGTGTTGATACTGTTGTGCTGCTTTATTGTTTTTTGGAACGAGATACTTTTTTCTTTGATTCTTTGATGAATACAAAGTTAAAAAGAGCAGCATTTGTTCAAAATAGAAGTCTTTTCTAACAACAGAAGTCTTTACTATGACATTTATTCATTTAACACATCCCTTCTGAATAAAAGTATTATTTTTTTTTTTAAAAGAGAGAGAGAGAAAATTACTGACCCCCAACTTTTGAATAGCATTGTATATTGTAACTTTTTTTTTTTTTTTTTTAATAAATGCTGTTCTTTTTAACTTCTTATTAATCAAAGGATCCTAAAAAAAAAAAATATCACAGGTCCCCAAAAAAACATGAAGCAGCTCAACGGTTTCCAACATTGATTATAAATCAGCATATTAGAATGATCACTGAAGACTGGAGTAATGATGCTGAAAATTCATCTTTGATCACAGGAATAAATTATATTTAAGTATATTCAAATGTAAAACTGTTATTTTAAATTGCAATAATATTTCTTAATTTTTTTTTCTGTATTTTTTATTAAATAGATACAGCCTTGATGAGCAGAAGAAACTTCTTTAAAAAAAAACATAAAAAATCTTACTGATCCCAAACTTTTGAGCGGCAGTGTACGTAGTAATATTATACTTTGATATAATTCAACATTCAGTCAATTTTAAAGTTTTAGCACTATGTAGTTTAAAAAGTTTGGCATCTTTGCTTTGAGGGTAAATAGATTAGTCTAACATTTTTATATTTTTGTCGTGTGTTAAATATTTTTATCTCCCCGAAACAATTGATAGAATAGGCAGAAGAATTTTATTTTTTATTTTGCATTGACTTAGAAAGATATTTGATACAAAACCTATAAAGATTTGAAACGACATTTCTAGCCAGATGTCAAATACAAACTCATAGAATTTTTCTTTTTTTTTTTTCTTTTTTTTATTAAAAGCACATTTCACGCAACTCAAGGTTGACCCAAAGTGCTGTACAAAGAGCTATAGTCAACAACACATTACACCCTTACATCAAAACAGGAACTATGCCTCATTAAAGGCTACAGAAAAAAGTTGTTCTTTAAGTAAATGCTTAAAATATGACAAGAAAAATTGTTCAGATTTTTCAGAAGCAGGCAAATTGTTCCAAAGATTGGGGCCTGCAACGGCGAAGGCTCGATCACGTCTACGTTGTAGCCTTGTTCTTGGAACAATAAGGAGGCCAGAACTACAACATCTTAAGGCTCTGGTAGGATTGTAGTTTAAACGGGCCTCTGTAAGATAGGATGGGGCCAGATAGTGTAATGATTTAAAAACAAAAGTTAGAACTTTAAAAATGATTCTATACTTGACTGGTAGCCAATTTAAAAAGATTAATATGGACGTGACGAGATCGTACCGTCGCCTTCCTGTCAGCAGCCTAGCGGCAGCATTTTGAACCACCTGTAAACGCTTCAGACAAGACTGGCTAATACCGTAATATAAGGCGTTCCAGTAATCAAGACGAAAAATAATAAATAGATGGATAATAATCTGTTCAAAGTGTTTTGTTGAAAAAAGAGACTTGAAAAAGCTTGATTTAACCACAGCATTAACTTGCTTCTCGAACGTCAGGCCTGAATCAAATATAACACCAAGATTCTTTGCAAATGAAGTAATATACTTGGAACGATGGTCAAGGTCAAAAGTATGATCATCATGAGGTTTTAAACCAAACATAATCATTTGTTTTATCATTTAACACCAAAAAATTTTGATTGAGCCAATTTTGTAATTCAGCTAGGCAAGCCAATAATGGTCCAATGGACCCTTTATTTTTATACTGTAATAGAAAATATAATTGTGTATCATCCGCATAGAGGTAGAACGACACTCCATGCTTTTCAAAAATAGCACCTATGGGCAGCATATATAATGAAAATAAGATCGGAGAGAGAATTGAACCTTGTGGTACTCCACATGAAAAAGGATACACAGAAGAAACGTGTTGACCAAAGGAAATACGAAAGCTTCTATTCGATTAAAAAAGAACGAAACCATTTCAGAACTGTATCATGTAGACCCACGTGATTCTCCAATCTAAAAAGCAAAACCTCATGATCAATCATGTCAAAAGCAGAAATTAAATCTAAAAGTACCAAAGCCACAACATTCCCTTTGTCAGTTTCTAGTAAAATATAATTCAAGACTTTCAATAGAGCTGTTTCTGTGCTGTGATTTGATTTAAAACCAGATTGGAATTTTTCAAAAATATTATTCAGATTCAAAAGCAACTGTAACTGAGTTAAGACAACCTTCTCAAACAAATTTCCAAAAAAGGTATTATATTGGCCTAAACCTGTTACAGTTGGTAGGATCCAAGGAGGGCTTCTTTAAAAGAGGAGTCACCGTAGCTATTTTTAAACAATCAGGAAAAATTCCTTTGCTTAGACTAAGATTCAAAATCCTTAAAAAAAAAATCAATCCCAATAATATCAAAAATTTGCTTTAAGAATCTAGGTGGAACAGTATCTAACGAACAAAAAGTTAGTCTCAAATGTTTGACAACGTCTTTACAAATTTCGAAGGAGATTCCCATGGTCAACTTGGATCTTAACAAAACAGTTTTATCAATAAAAAATTTACAAAAATCTTCACACAACTGAACAGACGCATTGGGAAAGATGTCAACAGGAGGGACAAGTACAAGTGGAAAATATATATAGTGGAAAAAATAATATTAGGTCTATGAGAATTGCCATCGATAAGGTCAGAGAGATATTTAGATTTAGCGCCATTAGTAGCTTTCTGATATCGATTTAAAGAGTCCCTCCACATTTCATATTAAGTCTGCAGCTTGTCTTTACACCATTTACGCTCCGCTTTTCTGCAAGCCTTTCGGAGAAGCTTAATGGAGTCATTCATCCATGGCTGAGGTTTTGTAATACTACATTTGGGTTTTAGCGGGGCAATAAAATCCAGAGAAGCCATGCATTTCAGATTAAAACCATTAAAAAGACAATTCACATCAAGTGTATTTGAGGATTTTTCTAGAGTTAATGAATCACCCGTTTCATATGCTTTGGCAAATTTTTCCCTGGACTGCATAGAAAAATAGCGACATTAAAATCACCCAAAATTTAAAATCTTATCAAACTGTGGGATAAGTCCTCCAACTAAGTCTGCAAACTCATCTAAAAAGGCATTGTTGGGACGAGGAGGTCGGTAAATAGAAATACAGAGGACTGGACATACCATAAAAATCTGAAAGCTGTACATTGAAGCTTGAGTAGACAGTGGTCGAGATGATGCGAGTGCTGTATTTTTGTTTAAAAACAACGGCCAGACCTCCTCCACGACTGGCTAGCCGAGGAGAATTATAATAAGTGCAATCCAGAGGAACAAGCTCAGAGAAGGGGCTGGAATCCCCTTCTTTAACCCAAATTTCATTCATAAATAGAAAATCCAAAACCTTTGAAGTAAAAGTCTTTGATCAAGCATTTTTCACAATTGTCATTCTCTCCCTTTCTCCTGCTAGAGAACTGTTTCCCCGCTCTGTGTTGTCTGTTTTGAACATTATTTCAGCAGCATATGTTTGATATTGTGCGTTTGTTTTCACAGGCGTGAAAGTGCCCCGTAACTTCCGGCTGCTGGAGGAGCTTGAGGAGGGTCAGAAGGGTGTTGGAGATGGGACGGTGAGCTGGGGTTTGGAGGATGATGAGGACATGACCCTCACACGCTGGAGAGGAATGATCATCGGACCCCCCAGGGTCAGTTCTACTGGCCTACTTGGCTCTATTGAATGAATATTTGGGATGCACGATATTATCGGTCCGATATCGGAATCGGACTATAATGGCGTTAAATGTACATATCAGAATCGGCCCGATATGAAAAATGATGCCTATATGTCTTGCAGATAGGAGGAATATATTAACTTACATGTGCTCAGGGTTAGGGCTGTGTAATTAAATCGCATGCGATTCTCATGCGCATCTCGTCAGTAAAGCAGTTCCGTGATTCGCGGTAAAGCTCCATCACCTGTTTTCAAACGGAGCAGCAGTTAATACACAGAGCCGTAGTTCACTGACAAGCTGTGCAATATCGCGTTCATTATTGCACATGAATCGCATTCGATTATGAACGCGATATCGCTGCATTTAAACTGAGAATACATGTACAGAATGTCTCGTTCGGTGTATGATCGTCAACAGTAATAGCAAGTGCAGTGACCGTCTCCCCCGGGTCCTAAGGCCTAAGGTCCCTTCGGTAAGGAGTTTTAATTTCGTAGGGGGCGCTCTTGGCCTACTTTTAATAAAATGACAGTAAAATACACATTCAGACTGTATTTCTGATTAAATAAAGCAGTATAGATGCAAACTGCTCACCTTTCGGTGAAAACTCACCTTTTTGAGCTCAAAATAAGTCACTTTTTTTTTTACGCTACCATTAGTACAATTTCAATTCTATACCTGTTTATAGTCAAATGCTTTTAAACGCTCCTGTGTGTTTTTGTGTGCATGCTTTGGTTTCAAATTACAGAACCACACATTTATTTAAAACGTGCTTGCATTGTTGAGTATTGTAGCCAATCACAGGCATCTCTGTTGAAAGCAATGGCCACTCAGATGTGTTTTCTGTAGGTTAGTCAGAGTCCGCTCTGAGCTCATTTTTGTTTTCGCAAGTAGAGTTCTACATGCTCGCAAATCTACTTATTAGAACAGGAGAGAGAGAAAAGCATACACGGTGTAAATAAGAGACTATGTAGTTATTCATTGATTATATCATATAGTTGTTGCGTGATAAAGGTCAGTCAATTGCGCTATAAGAGGAGCCCTTTGCTCGGTTTCTCTACATAAACAAATTTTCTTTAAACATCCACATATACTCTTATAGGAGTGACAAACGCAAGTGTTAAAAATTATGTGCGCGAATCCACTAAATTGTTGCGCCAGTCATTGCTATGATTGACAGCGATAACTGTAGCAACGGACAAAACCGATATCAAAAATAGACCTGTGCACTAAGTGATGCAGAGTAACATGACTACAGCAGTAACAAGTCTGTGTTGGCTGAATATATTAAGGATAGTTAAAGATAACTTAAAACACTCTTTTTGATGTCATTTTCGAGGCAATGTTTAAAAAAATTCAGATTTTAAATTAAATCTAACAATATTTCAAAATATTTAATTGCGTGTCTTTGTCACCCATGATGTGTTTGCATCCCTGAAGCAGTAACTGATGTCATAAAATCATGAGTATGTTTTGATTTAAAGGTCAGAAGCTATAGTTTACATGAATAACAAAAAAATCACAAATGGCACTTGTAAATTCAAAAATTATATATATATACACTGATATATTCATTAATGTGTAATATTTTTTTTAAACAAATTATGAGCTCTAAAAGATGTTAAATCTTAAAATAAAATGTTACGGTTAATACTGCATCTTTCTGGAAAAAAAATGCAGCGATTGATGTATAGTTTATTTATAGTTATTTTCAAAGTCTCAATGTACTGTCATTTATAAAAGAACTTCATTATTGTTTATTTAATTCTAACAAACAAGTTCTTGTTAGACTTGGAGTTCTTTCCAAACAAAAGGAATTATATCGGCGTCGGACAAAAAAGTTGAAAAGTACCGGATATCTGCAAAAATCCAATATCGTGCATCCCTTATTAATATGTTAAGAAACATATTCTTGTGCATGAGTAAAGCTTTTTTTTTTTTTTTTTTTCATGTTCCTTCTCAGAAAGCCGGTGTTTATTCTGTTAGAAATACTGTAGATGTTTCTGAAAAGAACCAAATGCCAGTAACAATATTACTGGGATAAAAGGCACATTACTATGTTAATATCATAATTGTTGTTTTAACTGACATTATCGAGAATGTCACTAAGGCTGCATTTACACTGCAAGTCTTGACGACCAATTCTGATTTTGTGACCATATCCAATTTTTTGGACAATGTGCTTACATTTCTTTTAAAAGCGACCCATATCCGGTGTGTGTATTTGGTGAAACAAGCCAAAAATAGCATACGACATCACAAATCAATTTGAATGGTACATTGAGTTTAATTTATTGACATGGAATTCATATAGAAACGTTTTTAATGCAATAGTTAGATCTATACATCAAAATAATTATATAGCCTAAATTCTTCAGGACAGTGATGTATGCAGCTCTGCTGAATGTATGCGAGTGGAATATTGGGAAGCATGTCACATCGACTGTGTTTTTTAGCAATTAAAACCAAATGCGTTCATCAGTGACTGTATATCAAAGGCAGGGATGTTTGTGTGCATTTTATTTTGTGGTTTCAATGGAACGAAACGGGACTGAAGCGCTCGTCTGCGCACGAGCTGCCGTCACCAACAACAGCAGCACACTCCGCGTGATTTCAAAAGCAATACATTTCAGCGTCAGATCGCCTTTTATTTAACACAAATGAATGACATTTATACTCTGCTACTCAACTAGAGAGGTTTCATTTGGTACAGGTATGTCTGTACCGCAAAGTGTTTTAAAAAAAACTCACTTTTCAGTGACGTAGGAGTCGCATTTACAGGGGAATATCCGATCTGACCACTTACACGGCAGGCGCAAATGCACGGATCCGATTCATATCAGATTTATTTTCATGTATGAATGAGGCCTGAAACCGATCGGAGAATATCGTAATCCATGCAAATCTTTTTTTTTTTTTTTTTTTTTTTTCTTCCTTTCTTGCTCCCCCTGCTTACAAGGTCGTGGGCCATATCCGCTCTGTGCCACATGGGAAGAAAAAATCGGGATTGCGTCACTTGACTTTGCAAAACTTTGTCTTCAGAGTGCTCTGTGTGATCTAGTATGTTGGAATGCCCCCAGTATTTAAGATTCAAAATGTAAGAGTGCAGGTTTTCACGAAAATTAGCACGATTACAAATGTTTACTGAACTGTTTCATTAAATCCTTATCACATAAATTTAATTGTATCCTGTAGTGCTATATTAAGATCACAACGGAGTATAATCCATAATAGCCTTTTAATTATAGCAAGCGCAAGGAGCAAGCACAGCGCACACAATGTAAAGTAAATAACCGGCAGAGAACAGAACAAAACAAGGAGTATATATAATGGGTAAATTAATGAGACGCCCTGAAACGAATACTTTAACAAAGAAACTAATGACAAGATCAGTAACTAAGAAGACACTAACTTAACAGGGCAGAGGAACAGAGAAGACGACACAAAAAGTCCATAACTGTGACATAAATATGCCTTTATTTTAGAATGTTCCATGTAATCCGCTTTTAATGTTTGGTAGGTTTTTGTTTGTTTTTTACATCAAGAAAAGTCATCATTTAGAAATAATTTGCCATTTCTCTGTTTGAACACGGTTTAAAAGTGTGTGTGCCTCCTTTAAGACTTTAAGGGAAAGGGGGAAGTGGTGTGTGGCCAAGTATGGTGACCCATGCTCAGAATTTGTGCTCTGCATTTAACCCATCCAAGTGTACACACAGTAGTGAACATACACCCGGAGCAGTGGGTGTTAATTTATATTAAATATAAATTTAATGTTTAATTGATATCCTTGCTGCTGTGATTGGCTCACATCTTTGCATATTTATCACTGAACCATATTTGGTAACACTTTAGGATAGAGACCAATTTTCACTAACTAGTTGCTTATTAGCTTTCCTGTTATTAACATATTGGCTTATTATTAGTCCTTATAAAGCACATGTTCTGCATGACCATATTCTACATCCCTAATCCTACCCAATACCTAAACACTAACTATTAATAAGCAGCAAATTACAAGATTGAGGCAAAAGTCGTAGTTAATGGTTTGTTAATGGCAAGAATTGGACAATTGAATAAATTGAATTGAATAATACGACTCGATATTCTAACTGATGTCTTGAACTCCACTCTTTACTTTTCAGGAAGGTAAAGACTCTTGTGAAAAGGTTTTTAAAGAGTAGAATTTCTCATTTTTTTTTAATGAAAAATAGAGGTTTTAGAATGAGCAGAGACATTTTAAAAACCCCTTGTCTTTTTTTTTTTTTTTTTTTTTCTTCCCATGAATATAGCCATGGTAGCTGACATGGCATTAAACTATAAACAAACAAGCAAGCATCTTTGCGTATTAAATCATATTTATACCTGTGGAACTGTTATATTATATTAATCATTTATTATATTAAATTCAATTATGTAGTTGGTTATGTTAGGACTGCCCCCGGCAGTGGTGAAGTATATTTACTTTACTCCAGTAAATTTAAAAAGTATCTGTACTATCAGTGTTTTTCTTTGGAAAACTTTTACTTCACAAACATTCAAAAGCATAATGTTGAACTTTTTACTGCACTACATTTCATAAATAATACAGACACTTGAAAAGTACTTTTACAGAAGAGTAAAAATACTTCACTACTGTCTCTGACCCTGACTAAAGATTTTTCTAGTCGACTAATCACGTTTATATTAATTTAATTCATTCAATATTTACTGGGGGGTAGGCATAATGAGTAGGGCAGCCACTAACGATTTTTTTTATTTATTATTATTTAGATTAATCTATTAATTTAACCGATTAATTTCCCACAAAAACTTAAGAATATTTTATTAAACCAAATTATGAAATCCTTTTTTAAAGCAAGAGTAAAGTGCAACAGAGTGCAAGAAGCAAGTGTTCATCTCATAATCACTGAAATCAAAGTTCAGTATTATAGTGTAAGAATGACAACAACGTGTTCTAGTCTACTAATAATAACATTATCATCAAAAAACACTTTTTAAAGGAATATTTACCAGAATTTATTTAGGTGAAAAAATGTAAATTTGCAGTATTTCTGAATTTTTTATATATATATATATATATAAATATAAATCAATTAATTGGAGATGCTTTTTATTATTAATTTAATGGAACAATTAAAATGGAATCCAGAAAATAATGGAAAACAGAATTTGGTAAAATAAGATAAAACTGAAAAACTCAATTAAGGATTTCATAGGGCCCTATAATTATATTTTTATTAAATTTTTTGTGGTAATAAAAATAGATTAAGTGAACAATAGCTTTTAAAATTACTTAAAATACATATATAATAGCAATGATGCAATAATAGTTAGTTCAAATAAAGTATCAAAAGCAAGAAATCATATGGTTTTTTTTCATTGAACAAAACTGCTAAAATACATAATGTATTATAAACAATAGAGCTAATGTAAATTACACATAACAATAAAGGCCTGCAGGGGCGCCGAGGCCTGATGATAGTTTTTACACATTACTGCACGATCTAATCCTTGTTTAATATTGACCAAGCACCGTTTAATTCAAATGTCCGCTTAATCTTTAATATTTGGCCATTTCTTTAGGACAGAAATACTATAGCCGCTGTAATTAAATGAATATGTGGACATCAAAACATGTAAACTCAAACTTTGAGCTTTTATTTTGAAATCGCGATGTATTCTCCTGTGTTTGCATAGATTTATAAATGATTTACCTACAAATCTGATGACATGGCACACGTTGCGTTCCCTGATGAACGTAATAATAAACTCAAACTCACAACAACATGCAGAGATGAGTTTGAGACGCTCCACACATGTAAATGATAACAGTTTCTGTGGAGCTACTGTGAACGGAGCCGCTGTGAGACGCACGTGCTTAACTACACGCATGGAAATAAAGCGCATATACTGTGTGAACTGCATCGCAATTAATTAATTAAATCATAGCGTTTGTGAATTCACAATTATGCTTAATTGAATTTTTAAATGGGTGTAATATATCATACAGCCTTGGAAAATAGTCTAAAAGTGTGTTTTATGGATTCTCGTCCCTGAAATGCGCCACTTCCGGTATTTTGCCAGTTAGTCGACGCAAGCAAAATGAAGTCGAAGATAATGAGCCTAATAACAGCCCTAATAATGAGGTTTTAATATATAGCCTGTTCCACGCTCAAGTGCGCACGCAAAGCTTGCCACAAAGCACCAGCAAACGTAATGAGTTGTTGGGAAAAATAGCAAGAAGACATTTAAATTTATTTATTAATAAACTAGTGGTTTCTGAGTCAGTGTCCACTGCAAAGATGAAGTTAGTCTACAGTGATAGTACAGTGTTATATATATATATATATATATATATATATATATATATATATATATATATATATATATATATATATAAAATAAAACTGTATAATTACAGTTTGTAAAGTGTGGATGGGGTGTGGACTATATAGAGACAACTTGTTTTTGTTTCATTTAACTAATAATATAAATTGTTCATAGAATCTTTATGGGCCTGGAATCATTAAATTCCTCACGATGCATCAGCAGAGAAGTAGCACTTATCAATTAAACAAAAAGCTAGCGTTATTTGAGGAATTGTTTAGAAATCTACATTTGAACTGCCCATTAAAGCCCAAATATGTGTTTCCTTCTAGTGTTCATGAATCACTCTAGAACATGTTTTTATTGGAGGGGCATTATAATTCTGGTGGAATTAGTGCAATTAATCTGAAGGGGTTTTCAAATTCCTTGGCAGTTGTATATTTATGTAGACTAATCGGGGCATAATGTTTACGGATAATAGGCCATCTTGTTGGCAAAGGCTATTTACACTAACTCCGCCCACTAATGTGTGATTGGGTTAGTCAACAACAAAAAAATAAGTTAGTTCAACATCAGTTTCAGTGGCGTAGATGGTAAGGCGCATGCTATTACCCGAGTTCGAGCCCACCTTTTACCAAACATTTTTTTTCCCCTTTTCAAATCTCATATCGCATCAGAAAGGCATTTATTTTCAATAAAAATGAAGGAAATAATCAAAAAGTTGAAAATAAAGTATCGGGTAGGGTTAGGGTAGATGTAGGGAGGGCTTTATGGTCCCAATAAGGTGGCATCCATTTAATAAATTTGAATTAAAACTATAAAACAGTACGCAATAATAACGTATTGAGTGTAAATTATAATGTACTACAATACTGAGGTGCAGATAATTGCCACTATTTGCAATAAGTAGTATAAATAGCAGAAAATCTTGCTATTTTAACATAGTGTAAACACAATCTATAGCTATTTGCACTTAGTGTAAATAGCATCTGTCACTAAAAAAATATGCTATTTGCACTTTAGTCGCTGCCTAATGTTTAACAGTTGTTATTATGATCTGTGAATGTTACAGGGCCAAACCTGGCATCTACATTGTTCAACATTTATTCTACAAGAATTGGAATCACTATCAGAACTATTTTTTCCCAGCTGATGTAGAATAAAAACATTGACAGCCAATCCATCCTGCTTTAAAGAAGCGTTTAAAGCGTCAAATTGCAAAACTGCAGCAACAGAGCAATATCATGCATTGGTGCGGATGCTGTTATAGTTGTCGTTGTACTTATCTTTCAGTTATCATTCTTGTTTTGAACAGGTCAGTTGTGGTGTTGTTTTAGAATTGTACTTTATAATGTGTTGTTGTTGTTTTTCATGAAGACCATCTACGAGAACAGGATGTACAGCCTAAGAGTAGAATGTGGACCAAGATATCCAGAAACGCCTCCTTTTGTTCGTTTTGTGACAAAGGTCAACTTGAATGGAGTGCATAACTCAAATGGTGTGGTAAGTTCAACTGAGTACTGAATATTCAAGTTCTTCCTCATCTGCTTTTATTATATGCATGTTACGTCTCATTAGGACCTTCAGAATTCCTTTGTTTATCATACTGTCTATGTCTACACTTTGATAGAAGGAATTCTGAATTGCTAATGAACTGAACCTGCCTGAAATGTTCACAACCTGAAACTTAAAGACAACCCAAATATTTCAGTGTTGTGCCAGTTTTGTTTTTAAAACTTGTCTGGAGCCACATTTAGCTGCGTCAGGTCCTGTGTATCCCGCAGGAATGCAGATCTCTGGCCCAGGCAGTTCAACCCTGGTCTGGAGGGCCACTGGTTAGCTCCAACCCTAATCAAACTCAACTAACCAATCTGATCAAGGTCTTAATTACAGGCAAGTGTGTTTGATTAAGGTTTGAGCTAAAGCTCTGCAGTCAGCTTACAGTACTCCTGGGAAACGCAGCCCTGAAATGTGAAGTAACATTTGATCGCTTTTAGGGTGTATTCACACCAGGAAAGTCCGCTAGTTCACTTGCTTTGGTCCGGACCAAAAACAATGTTGATTTCTTTTTTTTTCTTTTTTTTGGGTGTGGTTTGCTTTCACACTGCCCTTTTTGCAAGTGAACCAGAAACTGTAAACACAACCACACACGTGCTTAAGGTCATCCATTCATTGGTTCATCCATTCAGCCGTACCAGAGTTCGTTCGGAAGAGGACCGAGACCACCTCTTCAGCTGGGTCTCAGTTCGGTTGTTTGGTCCGCACCAGAGTGCGATTGCTGTATTCACATCTGCCCAAAAGATCCGCACCAAGGGGGGAAACGAACTTGAGTTCGACTCAATCGAATCAAACAAGACGGGTGTGACGGGGATGACACCCTAAATTCTATGAATAATGTATTGAAGATTCACTTTCCAATTTGCAACCTTGTCACAATTTGGTGAACTAAGTAGCCAGGCCGTTTATATATGCTGGTAAAAAAATCTCTCTTTTTAAAGTGAGGTAATTTGATTTATGATTCTGGTACTAGATACAGGCATTAAAGTTATAAAATGCACAACATGTGAACCTGGACCACAAAACAAGTCTTAAGTGGCACAGGTATATTTGTAGCAATAGCCAACAATACATTGTATGGGTCAATTATTGATTTTTCTTTTATGCCAATAATCATTAGGAAATTAAGTAAAGATCATGTTCCATGAAGATATTTTGTAAATTTCATACCATAAATGTCAAAACTTAATTTTTTATTAGTAATATGCAATGCTAAGGACTTAATTTGGACAACTTTAAAGGCGATTTTTCTCAATATTTAGATTTTTGTTTTGCCCCATCAGATTCCAGATTTTCAAATAGTCGTATCTCGGCCAAATATTGCCCATACATCAATGGAAAGCTTATTTATTCAACTTTCACATGATGTATATAAATCTTAATTTCAAAATATTGACCCTTATGACTGGTTTTGTGGTGTTGTGGTCCATAGATATGATGTGAAACATCTGATCGCATAGCACTGCAGCAACTATAGAGGACAACTAATATTTAACTTTTGCTTACTGTACTTCTTATTAATAATGTGAGAGACCTGTTTCTAGCACAAAGGTGTCGCTTCTAGAAGGCCTGATGAAATCATTCTAATTTCTCCCCCATGTTTTCCATTTATATGTTCTGGATTCAGTATTAATGGTCTGATTAAATTAAGTAATCAAAAAGGAAGTCTAATCAATTGATGATAATTTACTGTTATGTTGTGAATGTACTCTGCTGTGCTTGTCTGTAACCTTTGACCATGAGTGTTTTCCAGGCGTATAGGTCAATTATGAAGGACTATTTAGAAAACCTCCAAAATAAACCAAATTCTCTCTGTCTCTTTATTATTATTGCACTGTTTAATGCGTTGTCTTCCTGTCTGTGGTTGACGCAGGTTGACATGCGAGCTGTATCCTCACTGGCCAAGTGGCAGAATTCGTACAGTATCCGTGTGGTCCTGCAGGAGCTGCGACGACTCATGATGTGCAAAGAGAACATGAAGCTGCCGCAGCCTCCCGAAGGACAGATCTACAGCAACTGAGCTCAGAGCTTCTCCTTCATCCTCTCTACCTTCATCCAGAACACATTCACACACGCAAGGCTGAGCATTCCTCCTCCTCCTCTCTGGACTCATGAGAATCCCTCCCTGTTCTCCTCTCTATTCCTGACCACTCCCCGTGTGCTGCAGCAACCAATGAGCAGTCCTGCTTCAGGAGCTCCCATTGGACAGAACCGATGGATGTAGTGGTGTGCACAGCAGAATACTGTACATCATTCTAATCTTTTTTTAAATGTTTATTTGTTATACATGCAAATTGTAAAAATAACAAATGATCTTATTGAGTGTAATTTGTGTGCCCTCATTTGAGAATAGTTCTGCAAGTGAAAATGAATTTGTGCTGTCATGTAACATGCAGTGTGGTGGGAATATTAAGATTTCTTTTTCTAGCCTTTGAGTCAACAGTCAAGGTTGAATCTTGAATGGTGTCTCATTACTTCCTTCAGACTCCCAGCTTTAGATCACTTCAGTTAGTTAAAAGCAAAATAACAAGCTCAATAATAGAAAATGTTTACAACAGCAAAGATGAAGTGTGCGATTTTGTATTTTATGATATATTCTATCCCATCTTATGCAGAGAAAACTACAAGACAGATCGTTGTAGGTTGATGGCTCATTATTATTATTTTAAGTTTGGAGCTAGGGCTGCAGATTACACAGTTGTATCATATGTTCCTAACTGCCTTAAATAAGCTCACATAACAGATGTTTGAATATTGTACACAAGGATGAATAACAGAATTGAGTCTCACGACTGAAAAAGCTGATTTCAGTTATTTATAGTCATTGTTTGAAAGGGATCAAATCTGCAGAAGATGCTGGTAAAACAGTGAAAACGGGACCAGGAGGATTTTCCTGAAGAACAATGGGTATATAATCAAGGGTCTCATGAACGATCACAAAACATACTACCACTGATCATTCAGCAAACAACAGTATAAGTAATCAAAGGTATGTAAACTACTTAATTGTTTAAATTCTGTTATTATTTTGTCTTGTGGACTCAATATCTGTGTTGTGAAATAGCTTATTTGTGGTAGTACGAAGTAATTTAGTTTGTATTAGAAACATTTGCTAGGTTCTTCAAGGGGTGTACAAACTTACAAGCACAACTGTATACAACACCTTACAAAAATAATCACAAGTGAACTCAAGTTTTCTGATTTTACTCAATGTTGAAACAGTTCAAACAAAAGTGTGTTTCTTCATTGGAACAGATTTGGAGAAATTTAGCTCACTCACTCTGCAGTTAATGGGTGCCGTCAGAATGATGGTCTGGATGATTAAAAACCACAATAATCCAAGTAATCCACACCACTCCTGTCCATCAATTAATGTTTTATGAAGAGGAAAGTTGCATGTTTGTTAGAAACAAATTCATCAAAAAAATTTCTAACCATTGCTTCTGACTAAAATATGAGTAACTATCCATAATATTGCTTTCTCCATCAAAAAAAAAAAAAAAACATCAGTGGAGGAAGTGTTACTCTGAATTATGAACTGGATTGGTTTGGGTTACTTGTGGATTATTGTGATGTTTTTAATCCGCTGTTTGGACTCATTCTGACGGCACCCATTCACTGCAGAGCATCCTTTGGTGAGCAAGTGATGCCATGCTACATTACTCATGTACATCTTGGATGAGTACATTTTCAGGTCATTTAATTTTTGGGTGACATTCATTGGATCACTTGATGCTCTAAATAGGGGACCACATGCACAGAATAAAAATTTTGAAAACTCGAGGCTAAAAAAAGTTGCAGGCACACATAAGAAATGAGTTCAGGTTTATTGAGCCACGTTTCTTATTTAAAGACAGAAATGTGGATCAATGTATACCTAAATTAATTGTGTGTGTGTATATATATATATATATATATATATATATATATTAGTGGTGTCAAAATTAGCGCGTTAACGCATGCTATTAATTATTTTCAGATTAACGCGTTAAAAATATTTAATGCAATTAACGCAGGGGCGGGGCTAGGGTTGGCCACCCCATTCGCAACTGCTGCCTCTGTCTCTTTTTTTTCTTGCAAAGGATTGCGTTTATTTAGATGCAGAATGTCTTTATGACCACATCAAACGGAGAAGTTTCAGACACGTGCTCTATACGTCGCCTCCACGCCAGACGCGAGTCAAACAAGCGCGTAAAAGATACTGTGCTCGTAGCGCGCACTCTTCAAATACAGGCACAAAGGTGCCGGCACGCGCTGTAGCCTATATAATTTCATATCATACAGCGAAAGAAACTACGTGCATGCAGTGTCGTAGTTATGCCGTCAGTTCAGGCATGAAGTTACCAAAAAGGCGATTAAAGCTGCCTTAAACTGTGTGCATGAGTGCAATAGCCTATGTTATATATGCGTCACATTTAAGTACATGTCTCTGAAATGGTTTTAAAAACTGTCCTGAGGCACCCTAGCACTGTCTCCCTCATCTAAAATACCCAATTCAACTCATCCGCTCATTAGTTGAGACTTTCAGACCTGAAGTGAGTCAGAAAATGTAAAGAGATTTGTGAGAAAATAAGATGCATGTCAGATCCCCATCACCTTCAACAGCAGCAGCTTTTAAAGCAATAGCAGGCAAATAAGTTAATAACCAGCTGCTGTGATGTCTATTAATCCAAGAACAAAAGAAAAAAAGAGGAAATCAATAACTTTTATAGTTTTAAGGGGTTCATCTATATTTAATTTAGTGTTTGGTAAGTATTCATTTTCTGTATATTTCTGCTGAAGGGCACAGCTAGCTAAATATGTCATTTATTATAATGGGTTCATGTGAAGATTGTTTTAAGTTCACTTAAATAAGACGTTAAGTCTAATAAATGTTCACATTGATAGCTCTCAATTATACTGTAATGCTGAATGGCTACAGTCAATGGTTAAATATTCAGGGGGCAAAAAAAAAAATTTTATAGAGACATCAGTAGAGTAGTATTGATATCAGTGATCCTGACCTTCAATCATGAAAAAGATACCATTAAAGAAATATTAAAAATATACTGTCTTTATGTTGTTTGTACATTGTACATTTGAAGATTGTTTATTTAAAAACTTGAATGTTAGGTGCGGGTTAAGCGTGATTAATCACGATTAATTTTAGAAAAATGTGTGATTAATTAGTTATTTTTTTTAATCGATTGACAGCACTAATATATATATATATATATATATATATATCGTTTTTTATAATGTCAAAATGTGCCAAGAAGCATGATATAAATTTTTGGTGCAATATGGTTTTGACAAAAATGCAATGACGTTTCTGCCATGTTTATAAGAAATGAATCGCTTATATAATTTATGAATTTGAAAGATACGTTTATCTAAAGAGATTTACATTGCATTCAGGCTATACATCTGGTATCGAACTGTTTGTTAGCGCCATGCTTGTTTGAGAAAGTCAGTCATTATCTATTTGTGATGTTTGGCGCGTGCGCTCTCAAAGCCGTTATCAAACAGCCATATTGAGTCTCTGAGACAGAAATGACTCCATATCCCACTGAAATAAGGATAAATATCTCCACGACGGGCTGAACATTAGCGCGTCAACACAGCTGTCATCGGAAAGGTAAATGCGTCTCTGCATGCAGTGAAATGTGTGTAAAGCTGTAGTAAAGACTGGTGTTGAGATGAGGAAGCCGGTCCTGTTCATGGGTTTTGTGGAGAAAACTCATCCCATTTATTACAGTGTGTTTGCATCAATGCTGTAAAACATGATCACTGAGTATTTGATGCCAGTAAATTCTTTATTAGTTTGCAGGTGCTGTGTGCTAAATAGCGTGCATCATATCTTTTAACCAATGGTATATCTTTTACTTACAAAAATCTTAATATAATGGCAAGCAGGTTTAACATCTAATCACTTGCAGAATGTGAATTAGAATAGGGTAACTAAAAAAAAGTGTCCATCAGTAAGAATTCTTGGTATGCCTAATGGATGGAGTTCATCCCAATGTTTTGTATCTAAAATGCGATTTCTATTTTTTTTTAAAAACAAACAAAAAAAACTTTTTTCAAAAAGCAATGACTGCTATTTTTAATTGCGTACGGCCCGAGATGTTGGGATAGGCCTCAGCATCCATGTGACCCGACACTGGACAAGCAGTTTGCTAAATGGATTTCAATGGAAGTTCTTACTTGTAATATGTAGATGCCAGCTACAGCAATTACTGCACTGATATTAAACCTGTTTTTGTAACTGTAGTGAATTACTAATGCTTTATATTAAATTTTAACTAGTAAAAACCTTTGAAAATCTAAAAGGAAGCTGTAGGTTGATGATTGCATGGAAATATCTCCCAGTTCCCTTCCTGGACCATTGTGAGAAGAGGCATGCTTGCAGTTTAAATGCAGTGGTGAGGGGTCTCCATTACATCTTACTAGCCCTTTTTGTCCCAGTGTCCCTCTTCACGCACCCACTCCACTCGGGACGCTGCCCAAAGGTATGAAGGGCTTCTGTTCCATCACAAAGAAAAAAATACTCCCGGGATTGTTGCAACAAATTGGAAACTTTAGAATGTCGTTATATGTAATTCAGTAGACAACCTCATTGATCAGAATGTTCACTAATACCGGGTCCAAACCAAATTAACACAGAACCTACCAAATCAAACATTCATAGACATGTACAAATATTTAACCCATAATTCAATGCTATATATGGAGATGGGTTGTGAATTAATTTAAACTATTTATGATGTTTCTTCCTGGTTACGTCTGTTGATGTGCATTGAATAATTTGCCGTGCTAATGGCTGCAAGTATGTTGCATGAGTGGAAGAAGTCATGTAACTGAAACAGATGAAAAGAGCTTTTTAATCTATTATACTGCAGTTATGCAGCATAAATAATATGAATGTAACTTTGGTCTGTGTGTACCCCCACTGTAATTGTATCTGGAACTTTTAAATGTTAAATAGATGTAAAATTAATCTAAATCAAAACAACTATCCATGACTTAAACTTCATATATTTTTATCAAAGTTTACATTAAACTGTGAAAGTCTCCCATTGGCTTACGCTGTTAGATTGTTAAGCATTCAAACACTGCCATGATAGCCTGGAAAGCTGATGATGTCATAATGTTTTCCTTTTCTGAGAAGCTTTCTATCAAGTACTGGTATTTTCTTGAGAAAATGCAAATTTAACTGCAGACTTAAATTTTTTTTTATAAAAAATAGGGATTGACATGGTCTTATACAATATACTGAAGCAAATACAGAGAGTTCACCTAAAAATCCATGAACAGTTTGTCATCGTTCATTCAACCTCATGCCATTCCAGACTTGTTTGTCTTTCTTTCTTTGTGGAACAAACAAATTGATTTAAAAAAATAAAGATACATTTACAAAAAGATATTTTGAGAAATGTCTCAGTGGATTTTGTCCATATAATGGAAGTCAGTGGTAACCAAAAATTCTTAAATGTTTTGTTCTTTGGGGTTCCCCAGAAGAACGAGGGTGAGGGTGAAAAAATAATTAATGAGTAAAACTGGGTGTTTAAGTCAGATTTCAAGTTTTTAGTTCAAACACAACCTAATTAATGCAAAGCTTTGCTGCAGATGACACAAAGTTTGTGCTAAAGTTATTCACCACACACACACAAAAATATAAATTAGTTTAAATAGTATCCTCTTGACAAAGTCTCAGATTTTCTATTTGATTTAATTTATTCACTTTTTTCCCCACAGCATCCGAAGGCGCTTCCATCTTCTATGGCCCCTTCCCTGTAGCCAGCACTTTCTGCAAAACTGTTCTCATCTGATTTTAATTCGCAGTACAGTAAACACAGTGCTGAACTGTGTGTCATGTCAGGACCTGTGGCGAGTCGCGCCAGAGTCTACACTGAGGTCAACACACAACGGCCCAGAGAATACTGGGATTACGAATCGCATGTTATTGAGTGGGGGTATGTATAACTAAATATATCTATTATTATTATATTATTATGTTATATACCAGGGCTGTCCAAACTCGGTCCTGGATGGCCGGTGTCCTGCAGAGTTTAGCTCCAACCCTAATTAAACACACCTGAAGCAGCTAATCAAGCTCTTACTAGGCATACTAGAAGCTGCCATGCAGGTGTGTTGAGGCAAGCTGGAGCTAAACTCTGCAGGACACCGGCCCTCCAGGACAGAGTTTGGACAGCCTTGTTATATACAGTATATGGTTGAAAATACATGCTTTTTTCTTTTATTTTACTGTACATTCTGTTTAAGTAGTAACCCCTTTAAAGTGGCAAACACAATCGATTTGCATAGATGTGTTACCTTCATATTGTGTTTGTGCTACTTTTTGTTTAGCTTTTTCGCCCTTGAGGAAAAGCTCCTGGAATGTCACCAGATTCTAGCGGAAAGAGTTCACTGATGAAATGCTTCTGCAGCTCTCATTGTGCTCTTTTCACTGATGTGGTTCAGACTTGCCCTTCTGTAGCCATTTGCAGTTAATGCTTAGAAGAGCTCTCCTTTGAATTCTGCTTGATATTGTTGGCTGATCACATGCTTTTTCAGTGAGATTTTTTAAACAATTGCTAGGACCAGTTTTTTCAATACGTAGGTCACGTTTCAAAACTCCTCACACTTTATCATTGCTTTGGCACAGAATACATTCATTGACTGCATGTTTCAAATGACATGAATTCTTTTCTCGCTCAGACACAACTAGCACTAAAACTCTATGAACCTACAGGCCAATTTGCATACTCTTTTCAAAACTGTTCAACTTAAATTCAAAACATAATATAAAACTGTATAAGACAGCCAGTGATTTTCTACATTTAAGTAATACCATATTGAAAATCTAAACAATGAAATACTATCAAAACAATTACATGAAGCTAAACACATAAACAGGTGTTAAGGCCAAAATTTTCATACATTTAAAAATAAATACAACCTTACATTGTGTCAATCACGTTTACACACTGCCTCCGAAATATACGTCCATCATTTAAAAAATTGGACTGGGTTCGATTTTCTGCATTTTCCCATCCGTAGCAAGCATTTTGATAGGAAAGGATGACGAATACAAAAAAAAAAAATGCATATGCAAAATTGCATTTGGACTCAGTGTGCAAGGACATTTAGTCTTTAATTACAAATACACAGAAGGAGAACACGTAGGAATAATGTTGTACTGTAATTCAAGCATGGACCATCTGACATATACTGCAGTGAATTCTTAACAGTAGACTCTGACATTCTTGGTTTTTAAATCAATTTTACAACAGAAAACATAATGCTACCTGTTTGTGATTTTAGGTCAGTGTTTTATGAGTGTCAAAGTGACAAGCTTTGCTAGCTAAATGGAAAGAATGAGTTGATTTGATACATGTATAAAGTGTTTTGGTAGTTTTGTGCACTTTAAATGTGAAATTAACTGCTGTTCTAAGCTGAAAGTTGGAAAACTGAAGAGTTTTGAAAAAGTTTCCTAAGTATTGATATTGAAATAGGTGTAAAATGACCTAAATGCTGATTTAAATACGTTTAACATATATTTTCCAGCAATCAAGATGATTTTCAACTGGTCCGCAAGTTAGGCAGAGGAAAGTACAGCGAAGTGTTTGAAGCAATCAACATTACAAACAATGAGAAAGTTGTGGTTAAAATACTAAAGGTAAGACCAGTTCCTCCTGATACTGTGGTTAACAGAAATGGGCAATGCAAGTATAAAAATGAAGCCATTTGAAGCCAAGTTTTTCTTATTTGTCAAATATTAATGTGGCATGTCGGTGAACCTAGCTGTCCAGAGTTATCTGTGCATGCCTTTAAAGAATATGTTGTTGTTAACACAAATGGCTTCTCAATATAAAAAAAACACGGTTACGCATGTTACATTTTAATTGATTATTTTTTTCTTTCATGTAATCCTTTCCATTTTGAAAAATCACTGCAGCAGCATTTAAAAAGTAAAAGTTGTTACAGACCTAATAGTTTGTGGATCATTAAGAACTCTCTCATTTTTTTAGCCTGTGAAGAAGAAGAAGATAAAGCGTGAAATAAAGATTCTTGAGAACCTTCGCGGGGGTCCAAATATCATTACCCTCCTGGACATCGTCAAAGACCCAGTGGTCAGTACTCAGAAGCCTTGCTGGTTGTGATATTTGTAATACAAAAATAACAATCAAATTATCCTGTAAAAACAGATTTTAGCACTCAAGTGTATTTATTTAGTTTGATGTTACCGAAGAAAATAAACCCTTTTTTTTAACACATTGCAGTCCAGAACACCTGCCTTAGTTTTTGAACATGTGAACAACACAGACTTTAAGGTAAAAACCTTATTCTCAATCTCAGATAACCTCAAAAACACAATCCTGTTATGTAATTAGTTTCATCTTTGTTTTCGTCAGCAACTGTATCAGACACTGACCGACTATGACATTCGCTTCTACATGTTTGAGATTCTGAAGGTGAGAGTTGTAGTACTTAAAACTCTTTTAAAAATAAATGTTTAACAGAGACTATGTTTACAAATCATGGTTTCTAGTGATTTTTAAATGTATATTTCCTGTGAATTAAGTAAATAATTAAATGTTTGTTTGGCCGTTTTTCTTGCAGTTTAGTAAAAACATTTTGGTTAAAGGTTGAGTTCAACACTACAATTTGTGTAAAAATCAGAAAACTAAACAAGATTATATACTTGTCTTTCCCACATTCTGTCATTAGCATTTTACATTTTGAAATAGGCAGGAAATCAACCATTAGATATGTACATCAGATTAGAAGTCAGTTATTTATTGTTCTGTATTGTAAACCATTTGGATTCCTGTAATAGCTTTAGAGGTTTTGATGTGATCTCATGTGTTGTTTGTCTCTAGGCCTTGGATTTCTGTCACAGTATGGGTATTATGCACAGAGATGTCAAACCACACAACATCATGATTGATCATGAGCACAGAAAGGTAGTCAGTGTTTACTTCAAAAAATAAACTGTCAACACTGCTTAATATTCACATAAGAAACAACAACATCATTTTTTGAGATGAAAGTATGTTAGAAACAATTATTAAAAACAATGCAATTTTAAAGAAATAATGCTGCATAGGCATAAAACAGAGTCTTGCTTGAAGGTTTAAAGTTTCAATAAACCACTGACATTTGCAGCATGTATAGTTATCATTAGCATTATGTATACAGATGTCAAATGACTGTTGAATGCTGTCTTGTTTCAGTTGCGTCTCATTGACTGGGGACTGGCTGAATTTTATCACCCAGCACAGGAGTACAACATCAGAGTGGCCTCTCGCTACTTTAAAGGACCAGAACTACTGATAGATTACCAGGTCAGACCTAACATCTATTTATATACAGATGTCCAACTGAAAATTCATTTTATAAAATACAGTGGGGAAAAAAAAAAAATGTATCCCCTGCTGATTTTGTACGTTTGCCCACTGACAAAGAAATTATCCGTCTGTCATTTTAATGGTAGGTTTATTTGAACAGCGAGAGACAGAATAACAACAAAAAAATCCAGAAAAATGCATTCGAAAAAAGTTATAAATTGATTTGCATTTTAATGAGTGAAATAAGTATTTGATCCCCTATCAATCAGCAAGATTTCTGGCTCCCAGGTGTCTTTTATACAGGTAAGGAGCTGAGATTAGGAGCACTCTCTTAAAGGGACTGCTCCTAATCTCAGTTTGTTACCTGTATAAAAGACACCTGTCCACAGAAGCAATCAATCAATCAGATTCCAAACTCTCCACCATGGCCGAGACCAAAGAGCTGTCCAAGGATGTCAGGGATAAGATTGTAGACCTACACAAGGCTGGAATGGGCTACGAGACCATCGCCAAGCAGCTTGGTAAGAAAGGTGACAACAGTTGGTGCGATTATTCGCAAATGGAAGAAACCCTCGGACTGGGGCTCCGTGCAAGATCTCACCTCGTGGAGTTTCAATGATCATGAGAACGGTGAGGAATCAGCAGAGAACTACACGGGAGGATCTTGTCAATGATATCAAGTCAGCTGGGACCATAGTCACCAGAAAACAATTGGTAACACACTACGCCATGAAGGACTGAAATCCTGTAGAGCACGCAAGGTCCTCCTGCTCAAGAAAGCACATGTACAGCCCGTCTGAAGTTAGCCAATGATTCAGAGGAGAACTGGGTGAAAGTGTTGTGGTCAGATGAGACCAAAATCCAGCTCTTTGGCATCAACTCAATTCTCCGTGTTTGGAGGAGGAGGAATGCTGCTTATGACCCCAAGAACACCATCCCCACCGTCAAACATGGAGGTGGAAACATTATGCTTTGGGGGTGTTTTTCTGCTAAGGGGACTGGACAACTGCACCGCATCAAAGGGACGATGGACGGGGTCAATGACAATGACCCAAAACACACGGCCAAGGCAGCAAAGGAGTGGCTCTAGAAGAAGCACATTAAGGTCCTGGAGTGGCCTAGCCAGTCTCCAGACCTTAATCCCATAAAAAATCTGTGGAGGGAGCTGAAGGTTCGAGTTGCCAAACGTCAGCCTCGAAACCTTAATGACTTGGAGAGGATCTGCAAAGAGGAGTGGGACAAAATCCCTCCTGAGATGTCTGCAAACCTGGTGGCCAACTACAAGAAACGTCTGACCTCTGTGATTGCTAACAAGGGTTTTGCCACCAAATACTAAGTCATGTTTTGCGAAGGGGTCAAATACTTATTTGACTCATTAAAATGCAAATCAATTTATAACTTTTTTGAAATGCGTTTTTCTGGATTTTTTTCTTGTTATTCTGTCTCTGACTGTTCAAATAAACCTACCATTAAAATGATAGACAGATCATTTCTTTGTCAGTGGGCAAACGTACAAAAAATCAGCAGGGGATCAAATTACCCCCCCCCCCCCCCACTGTATAGCTTAAAGGATTAGTTCACTTTAAAAAAATGTTGCTGATAATTTACTCACCCCCATGTCATCCAAGATGTCCATGTCTTTCTTTCTTCAGTCGAAAAGAAATTAAGGTTTTTGATGAAAACATTTCTCCATATAATGAACTTCAATGGGACCCAAACGGTTCAAGGTCCAAATGACAGTTTCAGTGCAGCTTCAAAGGGCTTTAAACGACACCAGACGATGAATAAGGGTCTTATCTAGCGAAACAATCGGTCATTTAAAAAATAAATAAAAAAGTTTAAGTTTTATAAGCACAAATAGTGGAAAAGGTCACGGTTGACTTAGGCGGAAGTACCGAGTCAGTGTTTACAAATGTGCGGAAGGAGGACCATATACACATATTCAAATGTCTTTGTGTCAGTTTATCGTTTAAAATGCCCATTTCGTGTGTGTATCCTGGGTGTTTCAATATTAAAAAGCCTACTGACTCGGTACTTCCGCCTAAGTCAACCGTGACCTTTTCAACGTCATTGCGTATTACGTGACGTCACGAACGCACATCACAGAACAGAGCAAGGTGAGCATTTGTGCTTATAAAACTTAAACTTTTATTTATTTTTGAAATGACCGATCGTTTCGCTAGATAACCGTCTGGTATCGTTTAAAGCCCTTTGAAGCTGCACTGAAACTGTCATTTGGACCTTGAACCGTTTGGGTCCCATTGAAGTTCATTATATGGAGAAATGTTTTCATCAAAAACCTTAATTTCTTTTCGACTGAAGAAAGAAAGACATGGACATCTTGGATGACATGGGGGTGAGTAAATTATCAGCAAACGTTTTTTTAAAAGTGAACTAATCCTTTAAGTAGTTTTTTTTCTATAGATTAAAATGTCTAGTCAGCCACTTAAAACTCTTTAGCTTTTGAGAATTTACCTTTTGAGATTTTGTTTGCTGAACTTGGCAAAATGAATTGCAATAGCTTTTGGAAATCTGAAAAAAATCACTTTTATTTTGTCATTCCAGATGTATGACTACAGTCTTGATATGTGGAGTCTTGGTTGTATGCTGGCCAGTATGATCTTTAGGAAAGAGCCATTCTTCCATGGACATGATAACTATGACCAGGTGAATATATCAGGAACTTGATAAATGGATGGTTCAATGAGTTGTTTGATAACTAAAGGAATATTCTGTGCTTTTATAAAATGATAAGCCTCACATAGATGATACATATACCCCCTAAACATTGTCCTTATTTACTTTAATCATTTGTAATTGCCTCACTCTAACCTTGATGTTTGCTTTAAAAAATAATAATAAATTATAAAAAGATTAATTAGAGAACCAGAAATAAAGGCCCGTTAACACCAAGGACGATGACTATAACAATAACGATAACACTTTGTTTTACAGTCCTGTTCTGCTTGGACATACTATGTATGTGTTATAATTATAATAACTGTGTAATAACTAGGTACTAACCCTGAACCTACTCCTAAACCTAGCCTTAACCACGTAGTTACCTTATATTACCCAGTACTTTCTCAGGTAAGTACACATAAAGTGTAACCGCAATAACCACTCCTATTCCAGGAGAATAACGACATAGAGGAACAATTCAAAGGAATCACTTTAATTTTTTTATTTTTCCAAACAATAAAAACACTGACAGCCAATCAGAATCCACCTAACTTTGAAAAGCTCAGGCATTTCTATAAACTGCAGTGTGTGCTCATAATAAACAGAACAGTATTGTCCTTTGGTGTGGACACTAATATAATTGTATGGTTATAGTTATTGTTCTTGTCATGAACAGACCTTAACTGTGGAATAAATAGAAATGAACCCTCAGCAGTGCTTGCAATATAACACTGTTTTGAATTTGCTTATTTTTTTATATGATCATTTTAGTTAAAGGTGTATTTTAGTTAAAGGTACATTACAAGAAATTTAGGATTAAAGTTTGAAAATGTACTTAATAGCCACTAGTAATGCAGTCTTTTTACAGTGTCTTTGTTATACACATCACATTACTATTAGCCTATTAATTATTATAATAAAAGCAATAACAATACGTAAGTTCGAGTATCTCTCATGTGAGCACTGTGACGTATATGAAGGCAGTTGTTGGTCTTTACTTTGAGTTGTATTGACTGAATTGATCACGATGTTCCTATTTCTTCAAAGTTGGTGAGAATAGCTAAAGTTCTCGGAACAGAAGATCTTTATGATTGCATTGATAAATACAACATTGAGCTGGAGCCTCGATTTAATGACATTCTGGGAAGGTGAGCCCTCCTTATAACCTGGCATTGTTAGCACTGTCTTCTGTAATCTGATTTTTGCCAATTTACATTTACCTCATGTTAGACATTCCCGTAAGCGATGGGAGCGGTTCGTTCACAGTGAAAACCAACACTTGGTCAGTCCTGAAGCTCTTGACTTTCTGGACAAGTTGTTGCGTTACGACCATCAGACCAGACTGACTGCACGAGAGGCCATGGAGCACCCCTACTTCTGTAATAGCATTTGAAATATTACATTAGCACCAGGTCTATTGAATTACTATGAAGATCATTTCATTTGATTCTATACATTTACACTAAAAAATACTAGTATTTTTTATTAATTATGAAATCTTGCCCCTTGCCTTAGTCCCTGTTGTGAAAGATCAGATTCGCATCGCAGGATCAACTACTGTGCCAACAACTAACACTGCAGTGAGCACTGCCACTATGATAACAGGTGAGCTATACCGAGCATATATCAAACTCTTTGTCTACTTTAAAATGTCAATATAATGATAATAATGATTCAAACACACACCCACATTTTTGTTAGATTTTGTCCATAGAACTTGGCAAGCTTTAAATCTGGAAAATTCATTTAAGCACAGGTCACAGAAACAAGAACAACAGAATTATAATTTTATACTAATTAAAAATTATAAGCAAATTTATTTCTCCTTTACAATGAACTTTAAAATATGCATTCAATGACTCAAAGGTGATCAAAACACTTTTAGCTTGGTACCCGATGAATGCATTCTTTATGGAATTAAGCTTGTTTCTGCCACAGGATCAAAAAAAATAAAAAAAGATGAATGTAACTTTTTATTTCACAATTCTGACTTTGCAAACATAATTTAGAATTCTGACTTTACCGAGTTTATATCTTCTGATTTTTTTTTTTTTTTTTTTTTAGTTAGTTCTGAGTTTACATCTCATGGTGTTCATGGAATTAAAAAAATAAATAATTAAAGGTAATTGCTTGTATCTCTTAATTCTGACTTTTTTCTCAGAATTGCAAGTTTATATCTTATGCAATTTGGGGTTTATATCTCAGGATTCTGACTCAGAATTTCGAGAAAGAAGTCATAATTGTGAGATAAAAAGTCTTAATTACCTTTTTTTTATCCCTTGGCAGAAGTTTCCATAGTGTATCATTCCAAAATGTATCATGGTTTCCAGAAAAATATAAGGCAGGAACTGTTTTCAACACTGATAATAATAAATGTTTCTTGAGCACCAAATAAGCATGACCAAATTTGAGGAGAGCTCATGTGTACATCCAAGGAATTGTCACTAGAGTGTTTGAGATTCCTCTTTTTCCTGACTGCTTCACCAGGAATAGCGGCGCTTCCAGCCTCCACAGCTCTAGGGGCCCTGACGGGTTCCCCCATTCTCATGGCCCCCAGCAGCCTAAACACTCCAGTGCTTGCAGCCACGGGGGCCGCTCAGTGACGTCACTGTACCTATCACACCAAACCTGCTGAGGATCTCTGGGACTGTTGTTAGCTAGAGCTCCTCAGCACCACCACCCCTCAGTTTACCCCGCAGGATGTGCAGCATGAGTTTATCTGAAACTGCATGCACTTCATCACGAGATGTTCACTTTCATGTATTTACCTCAGGCAGACGTGCGCTGGATGTGTTTGAAAGCTTATTCACAGAAAGAGAATCATCCTGTGTGATATTACATACATTGTCCTGCCATTAAACAGCTTAGCTTTACTTGAAAACATGGACTGTTTCTTGGAGCAAGTGAAGCACGTGGTAGCACAGTATTTCTGTCAGCAGTCAATGAGCAAATCCTCTCTCAAGTGTGAAATGATACTGCCGTAGTTCAGAGTGTGTATTGGTGCTGTTTACTGTAGCTCACATCAGGTCACACCAATCGCCTTGACTCAACACACAGCAGTGTCTTTAGCTCCTCTCACTGTGGACGTCCCGTATAAATGGCAATGCTATGGCATTTTATATATATATATATATATACAGTAGTCCATAACTTCTGTATACCCATAATCCAGTAATAAAGAATCATTGCTTATCCAGTCTTTGTATTCAATTCATTTGACTGAACCAACATTAACAGTGTGGCTATGAACATATACCAACATTTTTTATTAGATAAGCAATTCTGATGGGTTGCATATAAATAAATATATTTTTAAGATTTAAATATCATACTTTGAACCTGTACAAATTAGAGCACTGAAGTGGGCAATCATGTACAGTTCAGTTCCCAGGGAATGAATGAACTGATCAAATATATGTCCTGAATGCAAAGAAAGTGCCAACATATGAGTGTTAAATGGTTTCATTTACTATTTTAAAATTCATGCAAAGCAATGATAGTGTTTATAAATGCATTGTTTAATAAGAAAGGGGTTTTATTTTGCACTATACCCTACTTTGTGTGCATCATTTGTTTTCATTGAGCTGCATAAAAGTACATATCAATTTCAGAAACTTCATTTATTTAAAAATCTACATGAAAAATGTAAGACGTTCCTAACATCTCTCTAGATCTCTGCAATTCCACATATCATTTAAACAATGTTTTAATCATTTAAATTGTACATTTTTAATGTGTTTGTCACAGACTACAAAAGCCATAAAACAAGAGTCAAGTACATGTAATTTATACTTATTCCAAATTATAATTACAAAAGTATTTCATGATTTCATAAAGATATATCACTAGTAAATATCACATGCATGTGAACCAACCATTTGAATCATAGTTCAATAGTTCCTACAAAAGAGAAAACAAAAATAGATAGCCATTATCATTAACACATTGAACAATATTATCCAGTGAACAGATTGATCCGTATTGATGTCAGCAGAGGGATTTCATAACTTTCTGCTTCATGTCATGTTGTTGTGCTTGTCAAGTGAACTCTCTGATACCCTGGGGAGAAATGTCTTCTTTGGAAAATATTGCAGAATTCCTCTCTGTGAATAAATCTAAAACAAAGAACAGATTTTGAGTAATGCATTGACTGGATGTTGTCAGATATTGTTGAATTGCATCAAGCACAAGTCAGAGTCCATTAATATTCCAGTTCATTCTGGCCAAATTGCTTTACTCCAAAGGAAAAAACTGCTTTTCTGGTCACAACAGCGAATATGTGCTCCTACCGTGTCTGAGAGAGTTCTCTGTCAATTTTATGAAGAGATTTTCCTTTGGTTTCTGGTAGCACGAGGTAGATGAACACAACTGCTGCCATTCCGATAACTCCATACACAAAGAATATTCCAGATAGACCTATCACATCTGAGAAAAATGCCAATGAAATATGATGAAAATTATTTGCAAATACATTTCATATAATGACGACTGACTTTGTGTGTGGTCGTGGTGGTTGTGCATACCTATTATACTCAAAAATGAAAAGGTAACTATGAGGTTGGCCCCCACATTGAAGCAGTTGATGAATGAATAGGCTCTTCCCCTGACTTCCTTTGGAAATATCTCACTTAGCACAAGCCATGTCACTGTGAACCAAATATGCAGTTTCATGCAATTAGTACTAGCTGTTGTGTAGCAGCAATATACTGGTAGATGAAAAGCAGTTATTTGGACATCATTGTTTAACTGTATACTCTGGTGCTGCCAGTGACACTACCTCTTTAATCACAGTAAAAGTATGGTATTACTTCAAGAAAACTTACTTGGTCCAAAGCTGACTGAGAAGGCACTCACAACTGTCATCAAGCAGATAAAAATAATCCACTTATACATGTCCTCTGAGTGTGAAGAATTATTTGAATCTCCGTAAGCATCATGTGTTTCATGTCCAGCAGATGGAGCACTTTGATTGACCAAGTTGATGCCCACGTTTTCTTGATTTTCAGCCGGTGAGGTCAAATTCGAATGTGGTTCTAATGAATTGCATTGTTTTGTTGTATCAATCACAGACTGTCCGCACAAGACACCAGTAAGTATCAATCCTATAGCCAGCACTGTGGATCCCCCAATCAGAAGAGATCTTCGACCAACCTTGTCTGAACATACCATTGCCAATAGAGTAGCAATGACTTTGACTATACCCAGACCCACTGACGCAAGAACAGCAGATGCGCTGCTCTGAAATCCCACTGAGAAAAGGATGGTGGAACAGTAGAAGAGGACATTCGGCTGACCTGTGAATTGTTGACTTAGCACCAGCCCAAGACCAATGGCGGTTCTTCTGCACATGTTGTCTTTGGATTTGAAAAGGTCAAAGACACTATATTTAACTTCTTCTGTTGGGTGCTGATTTGACATTTCTCCTTCTAATCTATCAGATTGCTGACTATCGTCCTCCGTTACGAGGCTTTCAGAGGTACCGGTTGTCTGAGGTAAAAACCAAATGGACACCAACTGCATGAGAGATGGTATAATAGCAAGTCCAAACATGTATCTCCATCCTGCTTGGATTCCAGATAAAACGTAGTTGACCGCATAGGCCAACAAGATCCCAACTGTAATTCCAACTTCGTACAGGGTAACCATCAACCCTCTGCGTTCGGGAGCAACCATCTCAGAGACAAAGATGCAGCAGCTCATAGAAGAAATGCTCATTGCAAAACCAATGATGGCCCTACCAACCACCAGTGCCAAAAAAGATATGCTTGAAGTTAGGATAATGGTGCCTCCCAGGATGAGGAGATTACTCAGTAAGATTGATGTCCTCCTGCCATGACGATCAATCAGCCAGCCACCAATCACTGATGCTGACAACGATCCGATCAGAAGAGCGCTAACCACGGCTTCCTGCTGGACACAACCCAGATAGAACTGAGCTTGAAGCTGCGGCAGAGCGCCGGATATTATTCCGAGCTCATAGCCGAACACTAGACCACCAAGAGTGGACGCAATGATAGTGAGCACCAGGACAGAGCAACCTAGGAAAGAGAAAGTAACACACACATAACACACAGCTGGGATGGGCCTGCTCATATGCTCTTAAAAAAACAAAGGTTCCTTATTAGCATCGATAATTCCATGAAGAACCTTTAACATCCATGGAACCTTCCCTGCACAGAAGGTTCTTAAGATGATTGAAATGGTTTTCTGATAATCTGACTTTCCTGCTCAGGATGTCTGTCTTTCAACCAGCAGTTAAATAGGTCATGTATAAAATTACAACATGTACTACCATCCTATAAATGTGTTAAAAATGTAAGTAGCACATCTCCTCGGGCTGCAAACATGGGTAGTATATTTTTTTATTTATAAAAATATATTTTATATTTATATATTTTTAACCTACAACCCTAACTTGACTCCAAATATAGTGAGGGTACATCATCATTTTCAGAACACTGGTCAACAAGTTTATACAAATGGTTCAAAAGTAGGAAAAGTCATATTTCCGAAGGTTATCTTAAATTACAAGAAATAGAAAACATAGGCCTACATAAGGCCATAAACTATGAACTGCATATTATAATTATAGCTACATGTTGTTCTAGATCAAGTACAACAATATCACCATAATGGGCTACAAACAATTCAAAAACAGCTAACTGATATTAAAATATGTCGTATTTATTTGCTATAGAGATAACCATTATCAATTACAATACTTCGTTTTGTATTTTTCTTAAAAATTACATGCAAAAACACAAATAAGCATCGAACAGGTCTGACACTTACCCATTTTTAACAGAATTTACAGACGCTGGCTCATCAAATACGCAACAAGTCTGTCTCGTCCGGGAATATAATCTGTTTCCAAAACAAAAACATAAAGATAGCGAATGTGATCTGCGAGTTTTAAAGGACAATCTGTTGTTTATTTGTCCAGTCCTCCTGATCAGCGGGACTGTCCGCTTCATTCAGAACGCTGTCACCATGACAACTCTCGCGTCTCATTACAGCAGAGCACTTGAGTGCGTTTCTAATGAGCTATCAATCATCTGCAGCTGATGTTTCTAAACTGCAGTCCTGTCCTCAGAACTTCGAAGCCTGTGGGATTTATGTATTGCTCCATGTAAAGTTTTCTGAAGCCATGCATGTCAAAAGCTATACAGTGGAATAGCATCTTCAAGACCAACCCGTTATTTTTAAAACAGAAGTGGGGGAAAAATTAAGAGGCTGGCAACGCTTCGACCATTTAAACAGTATTTTAGACAACTAAAAGTAGCTAACTCACCTCTGACCGATTAACATCCCTCAGACGAGATGTTTTAGCCCGATAGAAAACTGACTGAATCCAAATGTACATTGTTTAAGATTATACGCGGTCCACATAGTCACTGCCAAAGGGAATCGCTACTATGGCGCATCATAGTTTTCATCTGCCTTTTTTTTCTGGCAAAGTTCCCTGGAGCCTGCTTTCAGTGAAGTCTGTTCATCCGAGGAAGTCTCGACTACGTGGCAGGAGGCTGTACTCTTCCTTAAACTCAGCGAGCCTTTGTAAATAAAAGTTCTGAAAGCATTAATCTTATCACTGTAACTGCATGTCGTATTGAGTCTTACTAACACATTTAATATAATATAAATATAAAATAGACTAATAACCCTGCTGAAAAAAAACAAAAAAAAAACAGACACCATCACAAAATGTGTAATGGTTTTACTGGTAATAATGGGACTTATATTGGTTTTAATGGAAACTGGACCCTGTGGGTCTCTACTGGTAATTGGTCACCTTCTATTGGTGGCTTGTTAAAACCAATAATGCGTCTCAAAACACACTACAGAAAACCATTTTTTAATGGTTTATATTTGATGGTAATGTTTGTATTTGTAGTGGAAACCAGTAGAGTTGTCGGTGATGTTCCATTGTTTTGTTTTGTTTTGTTTTCAGCAGAGAATATAGTAAACATCAAACTAATTAATAATTAATCTAATAAATAGCGGTGCTATCTTTGTTTTCAATCTTCGTTTTAAATAGATTCACCAGAAAATCAGACAGACAGCCATGTGAGACTGTGAAACACCAACGTATAGTGGATTTAGGTCTGCTCGAAGAAGATCGACGAGTGATGATAATATCTTAAAAGTTGACATAAAAAGCCAACACCTACTGAAAGTCAAGTCAATATTATTTGTATAGCGCTTTTAATAATGCAAATTGTGTCAAAGCAGCTTTACATCGGCTTGATATAAAGCTGGGTGGCTTTATATCAGCTTTACCGTATTTAGACGGGGAAATAGTTTGTTGAAATAGTGTCATTCTCCTCTGGCCAGACAAAATCAGCAGTTTAAATCTAGACTAAAGCAGAATCAGATTGTGCAAAGGACTCATCTGGTTCCTGTGGTCTTGTCCCGATGGCCGTCTTGGAGACAGGGTCTTCACTGGGGATCAGTCTCTGGGGTTCATCTAGGTCAGTGGTTCCCAACCTTTTTTAACTCACGGCCCACACAGCCAAACACATATGTTTCCGCGGCCCACTGCAAAAGAATTTAAACGATCCCGCTTTTTGTGTCGGGTTAACTAAGTACTCGGAAGCAAGGCTGTTAATTGTCTTTATTGAATAAACTGGTAATGTATTGAATAAACAGAAAATATACATAAATTATGATTTATTTGATTTTGACTAGACATTTTTTATTATATTAACAATATTACAATTTCTATTAATAATAATTGGCGGCCCCCCTGCAATACCGTCAGGTTGAAAACCACTGATCTAGGTGTCCTGGCTGTAGAGGTCATCTCTAGGTGCTGATCCACCATCTGATCTGGATACAGTCTGGATCTGAGTGGCTACGGTGACCTCGGAATAAGAAAGAAACAGACTAATATTAGCGTAGATGCCATTCTTCTAACGATGTAACAAGTACATCAGGTGTTTTGGGAAGTGTTCCCGGTTCCGTTTGACCTAATTAATGCAGCCTAACAATCCTTTAACGGATTTGAATTATAGAAATGCAAAAGTGTATTATGTGTAAACCAGGTTAAAGAGATGGGCCTTTAATCTAGATTTAAACTGACAGAGTGTGTCTGATTCCCGAACAGTGTTAGGTAGATTGTTCCAGAGTTTGGGCGATAAATAGGAAAACGATCTCCTGCCCGCAGTTGATTGTAATATTCTAGATATTATCAAATGGACAGAGTTTTGAGATCGCAGCAGACGTGAAGGACTATAATGCGATAAGAGCTCACTCAAATACTGAGGTGCCAAACCATTCAGGGCTTTATAGGTAATTAGCAAGATCTTAAAATGTATACAATGTTTAATAGGGAGCCAGTGCAGTGTTGACAGAACCGGGCTAATGTGGTCATACTTCCTGGTTCTAGTAAGAACTCTAGCTGCTGCATTTTGAACCAGCTGGAGTTTATTTATTAAACGTGCAGAGCAACCAACCAATAAAACATTACAATAATCTAGCCTCGAGGTCATGAATGCATGAATTAATGTTTCTGCATTTGACATTGAGAGCATAGGTCGTAATTTAGATATATTTTTTTACAAATACTAGAAACATCTTTTTCGAAGGAAAGATTGCTATCGAAAAGTACGCCTAGGTTCCTAACTGATGATGAAGAATTTACAGAGCAGCCATCAAGTATTAGACAGTGATCTAGGTTATTACATGCAAAAGGATTGGGTCCAATAATTAACACCTCTGTTTTTTTCAGAATTTAGCAGTAAGAAATTGCTAGTATCCAGTTTTTGATATCAACTATACATTCTGTTAGTTTTGCAAATTGGTAAGTTTCATCAGGTTGCGAAGAAATATAGAGCTATGTATCATCAGCATAACAGTGAAAGCTAACACCATGTTTCCTAATGATGTCTCCCAAGGGTAACATGTAAAGCGTGAAAAGTAAGGGGCCAAGTACTGAGCCTTGAGGTACTCCATACTGCACTTGTGATTGTTATGATACCTCTTCGTTTACTGCTACAAATTGATGGCGGTCAGATAAGTATGATTTGAACCATGCCAGTGCACTTCCTCTAATCTCAACATAATTTTCTAGTCTATTTAAAAGAATGGTGTGGTCAATAGTGTCAAACGCAGCGCTAAGATCCAGTAGCACGAATAGAGAGATACAACCACGATCAGATGATAAAAGCAGGTCGTTTGTAACTCTAATGAGAGCAGTCTCAGTACTATGATATGGTCTAAAACCTGACTGGATACCTCACATATATAATTTTTCTCTAAGAAGGAACATAGTTGTGATGATACTACCTTGTCTAATATCTTTGACAGAAGAGGGAGATTCAAGATCGGTCTGTAATTAATTAATTCTTTGGGGTCAAGTTGTGTTTTTTTAATGAGAGGCTTAATAACAGCCAGTTTGAAGGTTTTTGGGACATATCCTAATGACAATGATGAGTTAATAATATTCAGAAGAGGATCTATTACTTCTGGAAGCACCTCTTTTAGGAGCTTAGATGGAACAGGGTCTAAAATACAGGTTGTTAGTTTAGATGATTTAACAAGTTTATACAATTCTTCATTTCCAATAGAAGAGAATGAGTGGGATTGTTCCTCAGGGGATCTATAGTGCATCTGATGCGATACTGTGGCTGACAGCTGCATGGCCCGAGTGTGCTCATTATACCATGGAGTCAGACTGTTTTCCTTAATCTTCCTTAAGCGTAAAGGAGCAACCTTATCTAAGTGCTAGAAAAGTGAGAGTCAATAGTTTCTGTTACATCATCAAGTTGTTCTGAGCTATTGGATATGCTGAGAAATTGAGATAAGTCAGGAAGATTATTTATAAAGTAGTCTTTCGTGGTAGAAGTGATGGTTCTACCATATTTGTAACAAGGAGTTGGCTTTACAGCTTTAGCTGTATGGAATATTCTCGAAACTAGATAATGATCTGAGATATCATCGCTCTGCTGCAATATTTCAATGCCACTGACATCAATTTCATATGACAGTATTAAATCTAGAGTATGATTTCGACAATGAGTAGGTCCTGAAGCATGTTGTTTAACACCAATGGAGTTTAGAATGGCTATAAATGCTGATCCCAACGAATCTCTTTCATTATCAACATGGATATTAAAATCACCAGCAATTAGGACTTTATCTGCAGCCAGCACTACCTCAGATTGAAAATCAGCAAATTCTTTAATAAAGTCTGTATGGTGCCCTGGTGGCCTGTATACAGTCGTCAGTACAAACATCGCAGGGGATTTATCACTAACACTTGTTTCTTTGGATAACGTTATATGAAGCATCATTACTTCGAACGAATTATACTTGAAACCCGACCTCTGAGAAATACTGAAAATATTGCTGTAAATTGTGGCAACACCTCCCCCTTTACCTTTTGGATGTGGTTCTTGTTTGTATCTGTAATCTTGCGGGGTAATCTCCAAGACGGCCATCGGGACAAGACCACAGGAACCAGATGAGTCCTTTGCTCAATCTGACTCTGCTGTAGCCTAGATTTAAACTGCTGATTTTGTCTGGCCAGAGGAGAACGACACTATTTCAACAAACTATTTCCCCGTCTAAATACTGTAAAGCTGATATAAAGCCGCCCAGCTTTATATCAAGCCGATGTAAAGCTGCTTTGACACAATTTTCATTGTTAAAAGCGCTATACAAATAATAGTGACTTGACTTGATCTGACAGTGGTGACGAAAACCTGAATTTGTAGTTATTTTAACTATCAAATACATTGGATTAATCAATTACTGTACTAAAACAAACACAACAAACAGTGAGTATGTTATTGTTCATAAAACTTTTATTCAAGAGTCACATTTAAGTATTTTTGGAACACAAAATCTGACAGTGGTGACAAATTTGGCATTTCTTTCACAAAACAATGGAGTTCATGTAGTAGCCATTTAGTTTTTTCTGTTGATGCTAGATGCTAATGGACCTGCTTCAGGAGAATAAAATGATCTAAATATTTCAAACTATTTTCTGATGATGGTGTTGGCATATCATGGTTGTGACCAGGAAATATTAACATTAGGATATTCTAAAACTATAAAACTGGCCATAGTCTGTCTGACACTGATGTACTCTGCAGAGAAGGATTTTATTACATTTTAATAAATGTCTGACGGTGTTGACAAAAAGTGGGGACACAACTCTGAAACCTTGCTTTGATATTATTAAGTTTTATGAGATATTGTAATCTTTTTCATCATTAAAAAACATTTTTATCCATTTTCTAGCATATGAATGCTTGAACCCTTCTCTGTGGACACACTGTTTTAGACAAGAAGTGTCATAGATTTCACATAATAATGATACAATTAAACTGAAGGGGATCATTGTGTTAAATACATTCTGTTATTAAGCCCCATAACATTTACAATTGAAAATATTTTTTATTTTTAAACCTATAATAGCAGTTACATTTGCTGGACATGTTTTGTCCCATGTCTCAAGAATGACTGTAAAACATTTGTGTCATCAGAGTGTAATGCTACAGCATTTGGAAGAGAGAGAAGACGGGGTAACAAATGCACTATAACTAATGGGAATTTGGGTGATAAATTACAGTGCTTATGTCAACTATTGTTACTAACAATACTAAAATGTGGGGAAAGAGTAAGAGATTATGTAAAATAAAAAGAAAAAGATAGGTAGGTGGCGGTATACGCTTGTGTATCTAATAACAGAAGAAGCGTAAGTAGCTTTTTTTGTTTTCCCCCCGGAAGTATATAGAGCACATGGCCGTGTGTCATAGGGTCAGATTGGAGCATGGCCCACTCAGACTCAGTAAAAGCGAGTGTCCCGTCGTATTTAAAGGAGGCAAACATGATTAAACAGGGCGCAGAAGCCCGCGTCTATCGAGGTACGTTTTTGGGTCGATCCGTGATTATTAAAGAGAGATTCCCAAAGTTATATCGCCACCCTGAAGTCGACGAGAAGCTGACGCGCCGCAGAACCACACAGGAGGTGCGATCCATACTGCGATGCAGGAGAGCAGGTCCGTGCACAACCACAGCAGATCCTTGATTTGACAGGCAAAAAAACTAATGACTATCATAGTTTCCCCCCCAGCATCTAACTTAGAGCCTAACATTTAGGAGCGGAATATTTGTAAATGTTGTGTAAAATCTCCAAATGAATTTCTCTGAATTTATTAGAAATTCTAAATTTGTATCATCCAGAGCTTTATTTTATATGTATATTCATGTTTGAAGCAAAAATATTTGACTAATCAAAGACTGCACAGTATTTAAATAATAAGCTCAAGAAAGAACAACCTTAATTACAATAAGAGTTAAAATATTTGGAAATGAAATTACCCACCCTCAAGTTATTCCAAACCTGCATTAATTTTAAGCTGTTGAACGCAAAATGAGTTATTTTGAAGCAATGAACCGAGCAGTTGCTGGTAGCCATTGACTTCCATAGTATGGAGAAAAAAAATACTGTGGAAATCAATGACTATTGGCTACCATCATCTTTTTGGTTACCAACATTCTTCAAAATATGTTTTGTGTTCATCAGGAAAAAAACGGTTTGGAACAACTTCAGGGTGAGAAGATGACAACATTTTCATTTTGAGGTGAACTATCCTTTTAATGCTTCAATAAGGAAAATAATAATAAAACTTTATTTATATAGTACCTTTCAAGCATAAAATGCCACTCAGAGTGCCTTACATAATCAAGAATACACAGTTAAATAAGCAACACCGTTATATTCCATAAAACAAATACATCAAGCATAAAGATAACGTACATACAACACATTCAATAGAAAACAATCATACATTTACAAAATAAATGAACTAAAAGCCAAGTTAAAAATAAGTTTGTAGGTTCCTTATAAAAAGCTGAGTTTCCTAGCTTCCCTAATATCTGATGGTAATGTATTCATAATTTACGAAGGCTGAATCGAATCACCTTTTTTTCCTTCTGGATAGCTCCAATAAACCTGTATTGGATGATCTTAAAGTTCTGGATGGAGTACAATTAACCAGAGAACTGGTAATGTAATTTGGTCCTTGCCCATTACGGGCTTTATACGTAATAAGAAGGACTTTATAATATATTCAAAATTTTATAGGCAGCCTTTTTTTTCTTTTCTTTTTTTAGTTCTAGTCAATAGCTGAGCTGCTGAATTTTGGATAAGCTGAAGTCTATTTTGTGGATTTTTGAAATAACTATTATGAATATTTTTAAACACCCTAGTTGATTTGAGAAGGTGCTGCGGGGTGACAACTGACCATTTTTCCATCACACTGCATATGAGTGCAAACGTTTTAATCTGCTAAATGAACAAATTTAAATGTAATTAACATCTACTCTATATGATCGAATTCTTCGTTTCCTTTGTCCCAGGTATCAACGCACCCATTGTTTATTTTGTTGACTACACCACTCATTGCATTTTCTTGGAGGATATTATTCACTCCGTGTCAGTAAGAGACCACATTGCATCGGCTCAAGCCTCAGAACAAAACCCACAGCATCTCCAGACTCTAGCAGACAAGATTGGAGAAATCCTTGCTCAGATGCATGATGAAGATGTCGTCCATGGTGATCTCACCACCTCCAACATGCTTCTGGTCAGTGGAGCTGAAGACCAGAACATTAAGCTGGTTCTGATTGACTTTGGATTGAGTTATATTTCTGCTCTACCAGAAGATAAAGGAGTTGACCTCTACGTGTTGGAGAAAGCTTTTCTCAGCACTCATCCCAAAACAGAGCCTTTGTTTGAGAGACTTCTGAAAAGTTACACCGCTTCATCCAAAAAGTCCTCTGTGGTCATCAAGAAACTGGATGAAGTTCGACTGAGAGGACGGAAGAGGTCTATGGTTGGATAAAGTGTATTACAGTGTGTATTCTGGCATTGAAATGGTTTCACACAGGATTTGAGCTGTAGTTTGATGTTGTCATCTTTGTAGTACATGAATGTGTAGGGTTTTTTGACACACGAAACGTAACGTAATTAATGGTTTCATCTCAGATTCTCCAATTCAGTGTGGGTGCATAATAGACAAAGGCCGACCCTCGACTGAAGACTGGTTCACGCTTGGAAATCCACTGATACCAGCTGATGTCTGGCCCACCTGATCAATTCTTAATGAATGTTGGTCAAAGAGTAACTTTTTTTTACTGTACTATTTCATCTATAGTTCAATAAAATAATTGTAGTGCAATAATAATTGCCAAAAAAAGGCAGTTGAATTTTTGGAGCTCTACTAAAATGTGATGTTAAACATGTAAATCATCATGTTCAGTGTGTTTCCAAGAACCGCGAAAGAAATCAATAAAAAAAACTGCATTCAAGTTTTGCTTTTGTAATGTGATTTTAAATCAATAATATACCGTTTCTGGACATTCATGACTGATGGTCAAGTCAAATTAGCATTATACAGTAGTGCTTTATAACATATAGATTGTATGAAGAATAGTGATAAAAGATGGAGAAAAAAACCTTTGCAGACACCAGGTTCAGTCGAGAGACTATTCTTGTGATGCAGCCTCATCATCAACATAAACTCACAAGTCAGAATTGAGGATTAATGTTATTCAAAGAAATTGCATCAGATATTGCATTGCATCCTTCTGCTTTAAATCAGGGAACATCATACCAGCATTAGACGAGGATGAGTTGTAGTCTGTAGAGCAGGTTGAACCCTGACTAGAGCTGCTGCGATGATATAAAATCAATGACAGAAACATGCAACTATAATAGTGTTCATGATCACTTATTTTCAATTTAATTGATCTCCAAATAAAAAAAACTTAAATATACAGTTATTAACTAATGTTAATTCATTACTACATTGTACATATAATACAAGAATTTTCCTGGTTGTACAAAAATACAACTTATTTGATAATTAACCAAAATATATTTGCATCCTTGATGTTGAATTACTGCCTCAGTATCAGAAAAAATGTCACTGTACTCCTTGATTTTATGATGAGAATATAGCATTTTTTATACAAAACAAAACACAGTAAAGATACAAAAAATAGAAAGATCGGTTCATTTTGCCTGACCAACAGAGATACAACACTGTTTCAGCATAAAACAAAAGTACAAACACCATAATAAAGAGCTTTCTCTAAAGCAGTAAGCAGACATGGAAGAAATACAAAATACATTTTCATTCCAACCCATGGCACAGAGAGCATCCTAACACATGCTGAGGTTATTCGGCAAAATGGTCCAAAAATAAAATCCATAAAAACTCCAATAAATAGGAACAAAAACCAAACAGTATTTTTATAATAGCATCAAGGCTGTAGGACATTAATTTGTTTTTTTAAAGATTCTCATGGCAATGAAATAGAAGAGCCTTTATTTTAAAAGGTGTTCTGCAGAAATGCATCTAGGTGAAGTCTCTGTTGGTGAGAATCATCGGAGCAACCAGAGTCCAGGTGTATAATGAGAGACAGACCCAGCTGGATGAGATTTTCACCCACACTGCCGTCCACTTGCTCGTCATGGCATTGTAGTCTGCATCAGGACTGGTTTGACAATAAAAATCAATGTTATCATTTTGCATATAATTATATGCAGTGCCTGCTGTTGCGTGTGTTTCTACTTTTCTATTCAAAATGTTTTTTAAAATTCTTCATCCTACTTTAGTGATCACTGGGAAATGCACACACCTGTACCAGTTGGTGAGAGTCATCATGATGTAAAGGGATGCCAGAAACAGCATGAAGTGAAAGAAAGCGTAGCTGTACTGAACAGTGTCCCGTTCGTTGTCCTCCACAATTGGTGTTGTGACCTCTTCTGCTGTCTCAGGCCTTACTGTGCAGCTTTCATCCACGACTGTGCTATCTTTAGCTGCTAAGGTTAGTTTATTAACTTGACTGGTATTGGAAGAACGTATACTGTGAGGGGGGGAAAGAATGAAGCTCTTTATGGCATAAGCATTAGAAATTTAGTATGTCCCATCTGGATACTTGTGTCGTGTTCAATATAATGTCTTCAAGAATGTTTATTTATCTATAGTTAAAAGCTTGGACACATTCCCATGCATGCTATAAACTTGTTGGTAATTTGGTCCAACAACTTACCCATTAAAAGAGGTAAATAATGTACATTTATTCAAAAATGTCCAGAGTTTTTACTGGCGGTTATAAATAGTAGTGGCTCCTTGGCACTTTTCAAATAATCCACAATTTACTCTTGTCAATTGTCTACAATTGTCTTTGGTGTGCAGGTGAATGAATGAAACAATATTATTGGCACTTTCGAGAAGTAGTTACAAATACGTTGATTTGAAGCCAATCTTTTCACATTACATTGTTAAGAGCCTACAGTACAAAAATCACATTCAACCAGTTTGAATGGGGGAAAAAAAAAACTTTTTCTGTTTTGTCGCTGATTTAACCACAACAAGACCAGACAAAAGAAAGAGACACGAGATCATAGCCAAGCATGGACAACCTCAAGGCTACAAGCACATCTCCAAAGACCTTGATGCTGCTGTTTCCACCATACATAATGTTATCATGAAGTTTGAGCCCCATGGCGAAGTAGCCAACCTCACTGTCAGTGGCCATAAAGAGAAAAATTCTGAATTATTTGAAAAAAATTGCAAGAGAGCCAGACGACGACTGCATATATGACAGTAAAAACACTATACCTTGAATACAAAATGCAGAGAACAAAAATGGCCAATCCGACGATGCTTTGAGCGTCCCACCACTGCAAATACGGGGCAGATGGCACAGTTTCCTCTATGTCTACAATGATGATGGCCGTCTGGTTCTCGATCTCCAGTGGAGCGACAGTGGAGGAAGTGATCTGCTGGAAGATGCTGATCAGACTCGGGTTGCATGTGCGGTCTGGAGATGAGGGATGGACACAAACAAAAAAAAACAGATCTTGAAATTAAGCAAATTTATCCATTTCAAAGTAAACTTGAGAATTTCTGAAACAAGTTTTCCAAGCTTATTGGAAGCTGCAAGGTAAAATATTCTGAATATCAACACATGGTCTAATTTAGCTAAGAAAGAAGACAAATTAAATGAATAAAAACCTTTGCGAAGCTGCTAACCTGGCTCATTGGTCATGGCTGACCAGGTGAGGTACATGGTGTACAAAGTCATAATGGATGATTGAAGAAGACCAGATCTGGGCTGGTTTTCCTAGAATTATACACAGTCTCATTTCACTGGACTATGAATCACAAACAGACCATAACTGATTAACGAATACTAAACACAAATGAAAACTGTGTGGCTTAATTATGTTTATATGGAAGGTACAGACTAGCAAACGTCCCAGAGAAAACACTTGTTCCCTTGGCTTTGTAAAAAAAAAAAAAGTAACTGTAAATACCTGAATTGTGGGCAGTACAGACAGAGCAGAAGCTCCGACACATAACAACATGTTGAAGCAGATGAAGAACTTGTTCAGCACGCATCCTTCTGGCTGAGTGTAGATGTTATAGCAGAGAACTGCAGCCGTGAAGGACAGAATATAGTTCACTCCTGTTACCGACAGCAAGGCTAGAAGGAAGGAGCATTAAATTACTCAACATATTATAACAAATAGGTTTACACACGTAACATATTTACCTACCTATATACCACCTCCGTCTGTTTTCTTTTTCCATTTTATCAACCCAGGATTCGTTCCGCGAGTGGGCAAAGTCAATAAGCAAAACCAGCTGAATCAGAATAAAGCAGAATGCTCCACAGCTTCCCACAATAAACCACACTAAAGAAAAAGACATCAATTAACTTAGATTTCTTGCAAACAAAAATTAAGCATAAAGAATAAAGAACATATCATTCATGGAGGTTTTTCTTGAACTAAACAATGAAAAGCAATACCTCTAGAGATGATGCACAGGCAATGCTTAAGTTATTACATTATTATTAATAAACAGAATTTAAAAACAAAATCCTCTGCAAGTACAAATTGAATGGTTGTTTGGTTGCTTGCTCCCATTAACAACATTAAAGCTGCAGTGTGTAATTTGTGCAGAACTGAGCTTCGCACTAACATCATTAAAAACAAAGATGCTTATCACAGTGAAAAGAGTAAAGTCATCAGATCTGGTCCAAAAACATCCATAACACTCTGAAGACGTCACATACTCTGAACTCTTTATACCTACAAATCTGCATACCTCTATCATAACCTAAATCATGTTTAATGTTTTGTAACAATAACTTACCTTAAAACAATTAATGTCTTTACTGTTGCTATACATGTGTATTTAGGAATGAGGGCTGACATATATTTTAATTGACAGCATGCAATGATTTAAACACACAAGCCTTTCATATACTTATACTAGAAAAGTCTACAACCTGACAAATTGATGGGATGGCAAGAGTTGTACCTTATAATAGTTATACTTTTGAAAGGATAGTTCACCCAAAAATGAAAATTCTGTTATCATTTTCTCACCCTAATGTCATTGTTTATGTTCATCTTCAGAACACATTGTTGTCCATTCACTGAAAGTCCATGCAACCACAATTTTCAGCATTCTTACAAAAGTATGAAAAGACAGTAAAAGTATTCCACCAGGTGGTTTAATCCAAGTCCTCTGAAGAGACTCAATCGCTTTATATAAAGAACGTAATTAATTTGAGCTTATAAACATCGATTAACACGCATACTGTATGGTAAATGGAAGTATATTAATGGCTAATATTAATTTGGCAATTTCATTTTTAGGTGAACTACCCCTAAGTTGAGACTTAGCAAAGGGTCAGTTGCAAAATGAGCGATTTCCACTAACACTTTAACCTTGTTATTAACATGTCTCATCATTGGCAAAGATTCACCTGGAAGATTATTCTTTACAGAGCATAAGACTATCACAGAAACAAGAGTGACTTCTAATATACTACCTCCTATTGCAGTGATATCGCCTAAAATGTAAAGACATATTAATTTGCACATTTATATAAAACAACAGCAACAAAAACTTTAAATATAGCTTTGCAAAATTGCCAACCACTCAGATTTATAAAATGAGTTCAATCCTTACTTCGGGTAAAAGGCCCCTCTGGAATATAGAAGGCACCAACAGTGACAGCAACCATGGCTGCAATCTTGAAAAACCAGAACCTAATGAAATATAGAGATGTCTCAGTAGTTTCATAAAATGACCAAATACTATAGTATTAATTCCACAAACTGTGGTTTAGCAATAAACCGATTATATGTATTATTAATCAAATCAACAAGAATTTCTAGTTTGGAATCAAGTAATCGACAGCTTGATTTTGAACAAAAAATGGGTCCACATCATCTTAATGGACTAACCCATTGTGGATTGCAGCTCTGGGATCTCGGCTGTTCTTCACATTGATCGTGAGCAGGGAGAACGTGAGAAAGAACAAACTCATGCCACAACAAACCCGGTACACAGCCTTATAGCCCAGAAAAATCTCACACTGAACATTGGCCTCAATTCCTGGTATACTGGATCCTGCTCCTCCACTACAGAAACCAGGGATCTAAGAATGAAGAAATTAAAATGCTTTCATCAGCATCCTGCTAAACCATAAAACGTCATGAAACTACAAACAGTATTTTATCTCCGCATCAGAGACAAGAATCTAATCATTTCAACACAATGTAAAAACCCCTTTTGGTCTACATTACTTGAGTTATTGGATTATTTCTAACTCTACTAATGCTTTAAAATAATTCATTCTTACTCTTTTAAGCTGTTGTTCAACACCAGGTGACAACATGACACATGCAATGATGGTACCAAGCAAAAGGATAAAGGCATACGTGATTCGGGTAACAATAGACTTCTTGATCTGTGGGCAGCATCTGCACCTAACACATCCTGCATGGTTGCAAAGGCAAGAAACCTTAAGAAAAAAGAAAAAAAAAAACATTCCATCTGGAGCTCTTTTATAAAGTAGAATGATAAAAAAGACAAATCAAGGTGATAGGCTCTTATGCAAAAAGGCTTTCTACTGTATTAAAAGCAAAAAGTGTTTCAACCGAGTATTGGTTTAGAGGGGTGCACATGGATGTTAATGTTAAGACCCTGTCTCCAGCAGCAGCAGCAGGTCTAACAGGCAAAGAGACTGTTTATCATTTAGACACTAAGATTTAAAGCAGCTGATGTGAGATCTGAGCTCAGTCTGTTGTAAACAACTTAATACTACTGTCACCTTGAGAAGCCATGTTCACAACGCATGCAGCTAAACCATGTGCTTGATGTATGCCAACACTAGAATACACCAGAAATTAAAAATGATCTCTAGAGTACATGTGTTTAATAATCTCTAGAATATTCTTTATAGACTTGTGTTATATACAGAATAGTATTCTAGAATTCACACGCTTAATGATAATATTAATCACCTTCTGTAGAATAGTGACTGTCAAGCATGGTCGTGCTCGTCTGTCTCTATTGTCTGACACCCTGGAGAACCACTGCTTTACAATACATGTGTGTAAAAAGTAGGCTATTATGTAGAATACATGTTTAATAATATTCTCAAGAATTTACCCGTTTAATATTATTCTGCAGATTTCATCTGTTGTTATATTATTCTCACTTACCTTTATTTAATTGTATTATAATATAAACCTTTTTTGTACATGTAATTGATGTGAGAGGAAACAATATAATCCACTTAAGCAGGAGCGTAAGTAACAGGTGATTTTCTTGACCTGTCCTGATTTCATTAGACATCAATCAAATTTCTTTGATTCATGAAAAGTTTCATTATATTACACTCTGAACAAAATGTGAATTTATAGGCTACATAAAGAAGCAAAGCGACTTACCCAACTAGCCAGGGCCCCCAACACAGCACCCATAATCTACCTACTTTCAGCAAGAGACACAATACCTCTAATCTCCGGTTAGTGTTAATAACGAGTCAATTCAGAATAAGAGGCAAATAAATAAAAACAGGACTCAGGAATTAACACTGCATGCTGAAAAATGTCATGCTGGCCTTAAATAAACGCAGGTGTCAGCTCCGATCCGCCTGTGTTTGAGTTCTGGAATGACAGGTGAGGTCCGTCACGTGACCAAACATCACTCATATTAATGACGCTCTGTGACGTTTACCCAACTGATCTTACTGATTGGCTGGAAGAGAGACGGCCCCTGAAAAGCTAGCCAATTAGAAGAGCCCTGAAAAGCTTAGCTCATGAATATTAACTACTCTGTGTCTGAACGCTCCAGTAAGATTATAGCAATGACCTCGGGCAATACATTTCATTCAAATACAGTGGAATCATTTTTAAAATGTGGTAATTACAATCTGTCACTGTAATACTTTTAGAGAGCGCCAAATTATGCAGCAGCGAGTAATACTAATTTTTCACGCCATTTGAACAATGCACTGAGATTTCAGTCACCACTGAAAACACCAGGAATTAGAGAAAGAGAACAATTCGGTCATAATCATCCTAGGATAATCTAAGCACGGTAAAATCATTAAATAAAAGTATCAGTTTCACTGCTACAAGGATGTGTGTACTTAAATATTATACACAAAGTAACAAGAACTACCAATTAATTTTTAATAACAAAGTGACAGCATAACGAAGAACTGACATTATCATTGTATAACATCAAACAAGATTAAAAAAATGTCTCACTTTACATCATTTATGTATGTCATTTTTAATACATGTTATATGTGCAGATGGTAATGTTTAGAGCCTTGTGTTATAAAGTGTCGCGTGAGATACTTGGACTACTTCTTCAAATTGATTCTTAACTAACAGAAAATACATAATTTATGTGCCAAACAAATAGTAATATAACGCAGTAATACTAAACAAGCCTAGTGCAATGAAGGCAATAAAAATGTATAAAGAAATAATTTATTTAAAATAGAAAAACGACTGCAAATTAAGAAAACAACTTCGTCAATTTGACAACACACGTGCTGCAAATGCTCACAACACATCCAAACAAAGAAACGTGCTGCAAATACAATTCTTTATTTGGTTGTATTTTCTTGATTTGCTGGTGCTTTTCTTATTTGCATGTCCTTTCTGAAGTTGCAGCGCGTTGAGCTCTCTCGGCCACCGTGATAATATTCTAAAATATATTCTCATCAACTTTATCTTCTGAGCTGTGATCTTCAAGCTTCAGTTTTTCTTGGGGAAGCATCCCAGTGATTTAGCAGGAGCCATCAACATATTAGCCTGATTTTTGAGCGTGATATGGACCTACAGATAGACAGAGAGCAGTTTTAGGTTAATTAGGAAGTACATATAGCTACAGTAAATATCACTTCACAGAATGCAGCTTGAAATACACTTTATCCTGTATATTTCATTCAGCAATAATTAAATCTGGAGTATGAATGTCTATGATGTCAGATGGAGCGAGTAGAGCATGGTTTTCAAACCCTGGGTCGAAAAGGTTAATTTCTCCCATCACTAAAGGACAGTGCTTTTTACAGTAGTGTCCCCATCACTATACTGGGGCATTAGGACCCACACAGACCTCAGGGTGAGCACCCCCTGCTGGCCTCACTAACACCTCTTCCAGCAGCAACCTAGTTTTCCCCGGAGGTCTCACATCCAGATACTGGCCAGGATCAACCCTGCTTAGCTTCAGTGGGTCGACCAGTCCTTGGGCTACAGGCTGATATGGCTGCCGATGTACTTCTCATGCTGCTAAGAGAATAGAAACAGCTGCTAAAGCAATGCTGTATCATGTAGTGCAGCTCAACAAACAATATTTAAATAACTTGAAATCTACAAAGTTTATTCCAGTACAATATATGGAAAAATACATTTAATGAAATATCATCTTGCTTTACCGTATGAGGGGCCATATAGGCTGTAGTTGATGCGTTCATAAAAAGTTTTTCAGTAATGCATATGAGTGATTTTTACTAATGCTGATCGAAGTGTTAATTTCTCTAGGGTTTGTAAGAGGCTTTTCTAAACGGGCCCTCATATTACCTGATAGTGATGTGAGCAGACTGAGCCAGACGATGTGCTTTACTCTTCAAGCCGGTGTAAATCTGACCCATTTCTACAACACTCTCCAGCCCAACAACCTCCAGGAGTTTACCATTCATGTCTAAAAGTATAAATAGCATTTAGTGTAAAAGATTATCAGAATTGATGATGTTGACATTTTGCCAACAAGGGCATCATCAAACAAACATGAATTATACAGTATTTTAAATCCATAAATAAAGTAAATGACCCTATTTTATTAACAGACAGTTTTATTGTAAACTCACCAGTTCATCTCATTTAAAATAAAAAAATTTATTCTGACTTTAAAATGTAATAATTTTCTCTGAAACAACTTTATTTATCAGCTGAAGTTTTTTTACTCCCACAAATGTAAGCATAACAACTCTAGCATTTATGAAGGTCAACAAACAATGGTAAACTAACCCTCTTAAGTAAACATCTAACCTTAGAATTGTTGATGAGTTCTTTTTTAATTGTAATAAGCATTTGTTTACCCTGTGAGCACATCTCAAGAGCATCAGGGTCAACAGTGACCTCCTGCCACTTCTTCAGTTTCTCAGTACTTTGTTTCTCCCCACAGGTTTGAACCACCGTGCATGCTGGGAATGTTCAGGACAGCAATGCCCTCCAATGAGAATCTGCTCAGTTCGACTGGAACTCCACAACACTACAGTTCATCAAGCTCATTTTGAAACACCGCATTGAGAGCGAAAAATGAGACATGTGGCAAAAATAAGACAAGAGACAACTATATAAAGAAACTACTTGTCAGGACAACCATAAATGTCAGTTTTGTCACTTTTTTTATCTGGGCAAATTTTTAATTACTATTTTTGTACGCAAGAATGTTTTAAAGGTGGGGTATGCATTTTTTCAAAAACGTTTTAGAAAATGAGTCGGGGCCGAGTACTAAAACAAGCTTGTAGCCAATCAGCAGTAAGGGGCGCGTCTACTGATGATGCAGAGGAGATAGCACTCAGTGCACATGACGGACATTATCTGAGCCGAGTGATGACAGAAAGATAGAGATGGCGGATAAAAAACAAAAGAGGAAAATGTCTGCGGAACAAAAGAAGGCTTACACGGTGTCTACACTGGACGCGACAAAGCGACCATTGAAAATCATTTGAAATTTGTGTCAATACGTCATAAATAGAACTCATCAAGTAATCAGCAGTTTACTGTCGGGATTTGTTGTTTCGCAGCGCAGCGTCCAGTGTAGACAGCATCACTGATTATAATGAGTTCTATAGTCCAGTGTAGACACAGTGTTACGATAAGGCAAGAAGTAGGACCCAAGGAGCGGGAAGGCCTGCGAACGGGCGCCGATCGCTTTGTTTGTTCTCGATAGGTGAGTAACATTGGTTTTGCTTTGTTTCACAGAACGTTGTCATATGTATGTAGCGGAGCTATCAAAATAGGGGTGAGTGTCACGAGTCTGATCTGTTTTTGTTTAACTTTAGAGTAAGAAAAGTCAGTGGAAATCTTGTTCAAATATTAAACATAATAATTTTAAAAATCTTTTACCTCAATGGTGAGACATTCTTTGAGGTTCCTGCAGGAAGCTGAAATGGTCTCAGATGTTGTGAGTTGAAAATACCACAGCTTATTTCTGTCTCTTTGATGTCATAAAACAGATAAATGTAGGAAAGTTGGAACTAAAATGAGCAATAAATGCAAAAAACATTGTCAAAAGACAATATACTAAGCACATTTCAGATCCTGACCTACTGTTGAACTTCTGTGGATGCTTCTCTCTCATAACATGAAACTGGTGTGCGATAGATCCATCCTGTTGAAGGAACCACTGAAATTACTGACATGAATACAATACACCTGCCCATTACAGAAAAAGAGTCCCTCCATTCTAAGAGCCAAATGACTCCACATCCATCAAGAGGTAATTAAAAAGGCACTCACCACACCAACAGAGAAATAGATGTTGATTATGTCATTAGGCACTGGGTCGCCCTCGTCTGCCATATCCACAGGAATGACTTGCAAACTCCAGCGATCCAGTGACCAATTTTATTGGAGGGTCCTCCAGAAGTAGGAAATGTACAGTAAGTATGACCAGTGTTGGGAAGGTTACTTTGGAAATGTAATTGGTTACAGATTACCCTATTTAAAATGTAATAAGTAGTGTAACTTTTTCATTTACATGATTAAAGTATTGTAACTGATTACATTTGATTACTTTTTGATTACTTTTCTCATTTCAATTGTTAATCATTTTGAAACCAAACCAGGCAGGGTTAACCTTACAGTAGTACTCAACACTGATTACTGTAATACTTTACCTCCTTCACTTGAATTAAGATTATAAAAAAATTATTTTAAAGCACAGCAACAACAAAATCAGACTTTCGCACCTCTTTTTACTTTGAGATCGCTCTCAGGTTAAACACAGATTTAAAAGCATAACAAGTCTCATAGTTTAATAGCTGTGACAGGAAACACTGGCATCTAATGATGCTTTTGAAAAAGATTAAGCATATACACAAGCCCAAATAAAGGAAAATAAATCAGTTTTCATATATGCATGTGTGCTATTCTGTCCTAAACTCCTGAAACACTGGTGTCTCATATGCAATTTAGGAAAGTTAATTTAAGTTACTGTAATTAAATCTTTATGTGGGTGGGTATGTGTGTGTGTGCGTGTGAGTGTGTGTGCATGTTTATGTGGTTTATGAGGACACAAATGTGTATAATGACATGGGTATGACAGAGGTATTACAATATGAAGGTGGTTTATGAGGACACTGCCTATGTCCCCGTAATTCAAAAGGCTTAAAAAACATACTAAATGGTGTTTTTTTGAAAATCTAAAAATGCACAAAGTCTCCTGTGAGGGCTAAGTTTAGGTGTAGGGTTGGTGTAGGCCAATAGCACACACAGTTTGTTCAGTATAAAAACCATTACGCCTATGGAGAGTCCCCATAAACCACAAAAAACAACGTGTGTGTGTGTGTGTGTGTGTGTGTGTGTGTGTGTGTGTGAAAGAAAATTCAGATGTAACCCCCTTTTTAATCATTAACATTTCCATAAGTAACTGTATGAATATTTTTCTAGTAACTGTAACTAATTTGAAATAAAAATACATGTATTTTGTAATTAAATTATGTAATTCCGTTACATGTAACTAGTTACTCCCCAACACTGAGTATGACTTATATTTTTTCCCTGTCAGCTGCTATTTACATTCAACTCAGCGTAGTGTTTTAGTGAGTCTGATAAAGTACAGCTTCACAGCATGGGTAGAGTAATCGGTCACTTCAATTTCCCAACACATATTATGCATTTGTGTTTTTGTGCCAGCAACTTAATAAATCAATAGCTGGGTCTGAAATATTTACAAAGTAGATACTACATTTGGTTTGAAATTTACTTCACAACCTTAAAAAAAAAGCATGTCCCATATACAGTAGCATGGGTAATATGAATTCAATTTGTGGCAGTTCTGGCATATCATGGTTGGTTTCTTTAAAGTGTTAAAGTGAACAAGGTGTTCTTGTTATTATTAGTAGTAAGAACTCAATTGCATGACAGAGGTTGTCATGTGATATACTCACTCAGTGTAGCATCAAACATGTACATCATACATTACCAGCATGAAGAGAGCATGTGGAAATACCCCAGTTGATGCAGACAGTAATCATGAACTAGGCTGTTCAAGAGGAGACTCACCCCCTCCCCAGTGCAGACACCGTGCCAAATCATTTCCCGTCCCAAGAGCAAGGATTGCAACTGGAGGGCAAATCACCATATCAGCTTTATCTAAAGTAACAAACAAAAAAACAGGTCAGCTTAAATCAACTCATTTACTTAATTATTACATTATTAAATGCTGACAAACACATGCATTTATTGCATTTATGAGATTGTATTCTGTTAAATTTGTAATGCAATGCAAGATCGTTACTTTCGTATTGTGATGTACATCTCAGCTTATTAAAAAGAGGAAAAAAATGTAGGTGGGCCTTTATTGAAACAAAACAGGTGAGGTGAAAACAGAACGGTTAGTACCGAACAGTAGTGAGATTAACAAAGGCAGTGCAGATATAATAAGTCTTTGCAGATTGGAAGTGGCAACACAAAGAATACAATACTGACAAGTATATTGACAAGGCAACATGAACACAGAGATGAGAAAGACTGGAGTACTAAAGCCATATTTGAGGACCATTTGGGGACCATTTGTGTTTTACAGATACTTTACAATTTTATTCCCGTCCCAATCTGACACGTCTGTTTTTCTCACACAGCTTCTGTAATAATTCCAGAGCAAATTACCTACTGTTTTTCAGCAAACTGTGTCTGTGATTGCTGACAATATTTTTCACAATGCATTTCCTTGTGTGTTTTGGCCAACTGTTAAGTATGGCTACTGTAATTTCAGTGTCAGGTAAGATTACTCACCTTAATTGCACTCAATTACATAATGTTTTAATTACATATGTACCTTTACGAAAATTAAACATGGTTTCAATAAATAAATTACTTTATTAGTTTTTATTAGACTTTATTAAACTAACTGTACTAACTATGCTATAATAACCGTAGCTTAACCATGGCATCTGCACCTGTGGTTATACTAATGGTAATCAATCTGAATGACTACGCAATGCACGCAAACAGAGCATGTGAACTCTGCAATGCCCAGATGTACAAATCAGACCCTCCCACCTCAGTAATAAACATGGAGATGTTAGTCCTGTCCAAATTGGTACATAAAAAAAACAAAACAAAATCGCAGACATCGGTTGATAAGAATCAAAACTCAAAGTAGTTTAGAAAATTAGTCCCGTCCGAATAGGGCTAAAGACTGGATGACTAAGATGCAGAATACCAGGTAAGTTCATCAGGACACAATCTATAACATGTGCACAAATGAGTCCAGACGATGAGTGAGTCCGTGTTAAATAGCGTTCTTGATTGGCAGGTGATTGGTGACAGGCGTTGCTGATCAGTACACTGGTGAACATGGACTGTGACTGAGAGAGAGAACCCGGTGAAGCAGACAGTCCCCTCCACAGACCACTCCAGAGGACCAGAACCTCCCATGTCTGGGCCGACCCATCCATGATTCCCCCATCCAACTCAATCAGGGTGAGATGGAGGAACCGTGTAGAAATTGTTCAGCAGAGTCGGATCCAGGATGTCACCTCGAGGTACCTAGGAACACTCCTCAGGACCATAACCTTCCCAGTCAATGAGATACTCAAAATGATTCCTCTGATGCCGTGAGTCCAGGATCTCACGGACAGCACAGGACTGGCCTATCGTCTAGAAGCTGCACGGGAGGAGGATTGTTAGGCCCATCAAGCTCAGTGAAGGGGACAAAGAAGGATGATAAGGTTTGAGGAGTAACACATAGAATGTGGGTGCAATATGGTAGTATCCTGGAAGGTGTAAATGGAAAGGTGGCTGGGCTGATTTGTTTCTCAAAAGTAAATGGACCAATATTGCAGGGAATCATCTTCTTGTAGGGCAGATGATGTCTGGGTGCTCAGGGTGCCTCAGGGCTCAGTTCTTAGACCACTTCTCTTCTCTGTTTACATGGCATCACTAGTTTCTGTCATTCAGAAACATGGCTTTTCATATCACTGCTATGCTGATGACAATCAACTCTACCTCTCATTCCATCCTGATGATCCAACGATAGCTGCTCGCATCTCAGCATGTCTAACAGACATTTCTTGCTGGATGAAGGACGATCACCTTCAACTCAACCTTGCCAAGACAGAACTTCTTGTGGTTCCACCAAACCCATCGTTTCATCACAATTTCACCATCCAGTTAGGCACATCAACCATAACTCCTTCAAAAACAGTCCCAGTCCTGCAGATTTGCTTTATTCAACATCAAGAAAATCAGGCCCTTTCTTTCGGAACATGCTTCGCAATTCCTTGTCCAAGCTCTTGTTCTGTCCAGGCTGGACTATTGCAGTGCTCTCTTGGCAGGACTTCCAGCCAGTTCTATCAAACCTTTACAATTAATCCAATTTCGCTCATTAATAAATTTAATGAGCCAAAAAGAATGCAAGTCACACCTCTGTTTATCAATTTGCACAGGCTAGTGGCTACCAATAGCTGCTCGCATAAAATTCAAGGCATTAATGTTTGCCAACAAAACCACCACTGACTCTGCACCCCTTTACCTAAATTCATTACTTCAGACTTATGTGCCTCTAGAAGCTTGTGTTCTGCAAGTGAACGGCTCTTTATGTGCCATCCCGAAGAAGCACAAAATCACTTTCACTGACTTTTAAATGAAATGTTGCCTCCTGGTGGAATGACCTGCCCAACTCAATCAGAGCAGCTGAGTCCTTAGCCATCTTCAAGAATTGGCTAAAAACACATCTCTTCCATCTGGTCACATCAAGGAGTGGATTTCATTACTGACATGCCCCTTTTAGACTTGCGCACTATTCATTTACTAACTGCTTGTTTTCTTAAAAAACAAACAAAAAAAAAACACTAGCTTCTCTATTCTTTTTGTATTCTATCTACAGGTGCATCTAAAAAAATTTGAATATCAAATATTCTAGATTCATTACATGTAAAGTAAAACATTTCAAAATTTGTTTTGTTTTAATTTTGATGATTAGAGCTTACAGCTCATAACAGTCAAAAATCCAGTATCTCAATTTTAGAATATTTCCTAAAATAGATTAAAAAAAAAGGATTTGCCAAACAGAAAATTCACGTTCTTTAAAGTATGTTCATTTATGCACTCAATACTGATCCAATCATGAACTGAACACTGGTGAAGGAAAAAAAAAATAGGCCAAGCATTAACTTGCATTAACAAAATAGTTCAACCAAAAATTTAAATTTGCTGAAAATGTACTTACCCTCAGTTTGTTTCTTTATCGGAAACAAATTTGGTTAAATGTAGCATTACAGCACTTGCTCAGCAATGGATGCTCTGCAGTGAATGGGTGCCGTCAGAATTAGAGTCCAAACAGCTGATAAAAACATCTTGTGAAGCAAAAAGCTATGTGTTTCTTAAAAAATCATTAAGATGTTTTTAATTTTAAAATGTTGCTTCTGGCTAAAATATGAGTGATAAAGTCATCATGTTTGAATCAGAACATTAACATGCAGATCAAGTACCCTTTACAAGCAAAAACAGTCCAAAACGCTTATGTCAGTGGGTTTTGATGTGAGGAGACAACAGGAGATGGGCTTTTTCACAGGAGGAAAAGTTATTATGGATTATGGACTCATATTTTAGCCAGAAGCAACACTGTAAATTTAAAATTCCTTAATGCTAGATTTGTTTCTTACAAACACTACAAACGCTTCACAAGAAGTTAATTGATGAACTGGAGTGATGTGGGTTACTTGTGATGTAAAGGACAGGTCTTGAGGTCTTACCCCGTTGTTTAAAATACACTGGTGATGGACAGGTTTATTGAGACCTTACTCTTTTGTGTAAAACACATTGGTTATTGTATTTTGTTTTTATTATTTTACTTCTTTTCTGTGAATGCACACATGTATTTATCTTCTGTAAAGCACCTTGTAAACAATGTTTTAAAAGGTGATATACAAATAAAGCATTACTTAATTTTATCAGCTATTTTGGACTCATATTCTGACGGCTTGCATTCACTGAAGATATCCATTGGTGAACAAGTGCTGTAATGCTACATTTCTCCAACTCTGTTCTCACGAGGAAACAAACTCATCTATGTCTTGGATAGCCTGAGGGTGAGTACATTTCCAGCAAATTTAAATTTTTGAGGGACATATTGCTTTAACGCCTTTTGTGAACAAATTTAACACATTAGCAATTAAATGTTACATAATGCAGAACATAATATGATATTAGCCAATATTAACATGCAGGTGTTACTGTATGGTACAATGTCATTTATGAACTGTGAAACCATTAGATGTTCTTTTTATTGTTTCTCACCCCTATCTCTGATTTGGACCTGACAAAGGTCCTGACACACGTTGTGCTGTTTTTGTTGGCACAGCTGCTGTGGACGGTGTATTTTCAAACTAGAAATCAATACAAGAAGGGGCAACACTGACAATGTCAATAAATTACAAAAAAGCCACAAGTAAGGGCATGTACAAAGACACTTGACAAGGGTATTCTTATTATGCTCTGAAATCAGACAAGATAAGGCCGTACATAATAAATTCAGTGTCACAAGCCCAAAAATGTTTCAGAATGATTTTTTTCCCCAGCTGATGAACAATAAAAACACTGACAGCCAATCAGAATCCATTCTGCTTTAAAGAGTTCGAGCATTTAAAGCGTCAGATAACAAAACAGCAACATGCTTGTAATGAACAGTTGGTCTGGAGGCTAATATATAGCTATCTTATAAATATCTTGATAGATAACATTCTTGGTGTGAACAGACCTTAAAGCTGTACATTGATATTAAATATGCTCATGAATTAAATTTATTATAATAAATGTTAATTATAACCTATTTTAAGAGGAGATCACTGGGCATGTTACTAGGCTAATTTGAACCTAAGTAAGCTACAATGGGAATTAAGAGGGAAGCATTACACAGAAATATCAAAATATACATAGACATATCAAAAAGTTACCTTGCTATCAAGAAGTTCATTGTCATCTTTATCATATAACTTGAAGGTGTCTGCCAAATAGGTGTTATAGAATTAATAATTTAATCTATAACATTCAATTACACTTGAAAACAAATGGCAAGTTTTTATAACAATTTAGATTATTAAAAAATTATTCAACTCATTTTACATTATATGCGGTATTAGTACATAGTATTAGTGATATTATCTACTAGAGATTTAAAGTCAATGAATGTCTTACACTCTAGTTTGTCTCGTGGATTTCCATCCTCCAATATGGAGAAGTAACAAGATACAGCTTTAAGAGAGACACGACCTGAAAGAAGAGATCAAAGATTGACAGCAAACAAATAACACTAAATATCAATGTAATGATCACCACAAAATAATAAAAAATTAAAAATTGGATTTCACTTTTCTGATTTTTGCAGCCCAAAATGACTAATTTGGTTGATATTTATAGCGTTTTTATTTTGTAATGTAACTGATTACATTTGATTACTTTTTAAAATGTCTAATGAATGTTTTTAACTGTTAATCGTTTTTAAAACTTTTATGCAGGCAGGGTTAATGTCAGAATTGCATCACTTTACTAAATAGCAGGAGCTATTCAAAAACAGGCAAAGGAGCAAATTAATTTTATTCAACATATCCTAGCTTTTTATAGAAAATATTCAGATATAACCCCCTTTGTAATCTTTAACATTTTCTTAAGTAACTGTAATTTAATTACACCTTTTTTTTCTCAGTAACTGTAATAGATTACGGTTACATTTACTTTGTAATTAAACTACGTAATCCCATTACATGCAACAAGTTACTCCCCAACACGGGTGAAAACCCACAAATAATCATTATGCACTTGTGCAATTTAATGTTAATGACAGTAAGAACACAATTACCTACTATAAATATATTTTTGTCCATAATTGCTGAAAAATATATTTCATAACAAAGAAGTGAGTTATAGATGCAGATGCTTGCATGCTGTCACCGCTGTACCTTTGAAATGATGAATTAATACTGTTTTCACTTTGTCAGGTATTGCATTTACTCAAAATATTAAAAAAGTGCATATGCTGTAGAACATTATCATATTGTCTTCTGCAATATAATATATGTAAACAAGGCGTTAGATCTCTCATGAAGTTTGGATGTGAAGAGGTTAGAAAGTGTATTTTGAAACATTTACTGAAATTCTGTAGTTCAAGATGACTGCTAACCATCTTTGGTGTGAAGACTTTGTTCGGGACAAGACTGCTCAGATCTTTGGAAATAAAGTAGAGACACTGGCAGAGATCAGCTGGAAAATCTTCAACCTCAAGATCATTCTTGAGGAACAGAGAAAATCCTGTTGCATCTATGTGCTTTAGTGAGGAAAATGCAAAGAGAATGTCATAAAATTAAACAATTCTTGGAAATTTTAGATTCATATTCAGCATTCTAGAAAGTAATCTGTCACTTGTCCTACACATTTTTTTCGTTAAAAGTATAGTTCACCCAAAAAAGAAAATTCTGTCATCGTTTAATGACTCAGTGACTTTTCATGTCTTTCCAAACCTGTGATAATGTTGTTGGACCCCACTGACTTTCACTGTATGGGCAAAAACTAATCTCTTTCTTCAGAATACAAAGAATCAGAAGAAAGAACGTTATACAGGTTTGGAACAACATTGAATGAATGAACATCATTCTGGGTGTGAACTATCCCATTTACACTAAGTTATATACTTAGGCTACTTTAAATTTAACCAGAATCTGGCTAAATATCAACCCCCCCCCCCCCCACACACACAAAAAAAAAAAAAAACTTATCATAGCATTTTTAACGTGATGATTATATTATTCATGGACAAATTTGGTGTGTTGATTACAAGACGTCTTTATTTCCACAAGTGAATAATTTCTGTAACATGCACTGTTAAAAATAAAAATACTAATAATAAATAATAATAAAAATTCGTTCAAGGGACTAAATTAAAGAAGCAGTTTTTCAAATAAATTAATAAATCCCGAGTTGCTTTAATTTATAACATTATTATATATTTTCACATCTGATTTAAAGTTGACTCTTTATGTTGTGACAGCGAGTGGATTCATATAAAAAACTATTTCAAAACGCACCCTAAACACACTTATTTTAATTAATCTTACCTGAAGAAGTCGAAAACTCGCTCGGATCAAATGACATTAGATATCTATCACATGTGGATTAACACGCATGTAACGCTATATTACAAGCACCGTACAGCTCAAGTCTCTAAAAAATGTATCTGTAAAACCCTGAATATTTTTCACATAAATCTTACACATTTTCATTTAACTCTTGCAGATAATTCAACTTTCAAATTATGTGTATGTTGTGCAGGTCGGATAACTACGTCATGACGTACGAAAAACATTGCGTCATGACGTTCTAGGAAAAATAACGTCCACCAGTGTAAGCGGTAGTTGAATTCCCACGTTAACTGTGATGATTGACAGCTGTCAGAACAGCTCGCGCCTTAAACAACATTACGAGCAGTGAGTCTGTTCAAGATTATTCACACAAAGTGCTGCAGATGACGAGAAAAAGTAGGCTACTATTAAAACAGAAAAGGCAGCCATAGCTCAGTGCTAACCAGTAAGTGTTTCATTAGTTCCCTGCTTGTGTAACGCTAGTATTGTGTTGCACGTGCATGTGTCATCACAGCGAAATTAATATTTGTTTGCCAAATTTTTTTTTGCATACATGCATCCTTAATTAGTGTTGTCTTACATGTGATTTGAACTAGTAAGTGTTGTGCATCAGTTTTTGCAGGATTTGGGCAGAAGCAGACTGATCATGAGCACTGAGACTCATGTGAAGGACATTAAACCTGGACTCAAGAATCTCAACGTCATCTTCATCGTGCTGGAAACAGGTGTCCAAACAACACATTACATGAAGTGCATGAACAAAAGGAAGAAAAATGAGAATAATTTAACTGCATTAACATTGGATTATTTAGCAGATGCTAAATCAGGAAAACCAAAAGCATTTGATCATACAGGAACCAACAATACTCAATTTCGAGAATAACCGGAGTGCATCTAATAATGGCTTAATGCATTATAGTAGCTCAGTCCCTTAAAAACAAGTTCTGTGATGGTACTATAGTACAACAGTAAACACTGTAAAACTTTGTAATATTTTAATAAATACCCTAGTGTTGTTTTATTTCCATATTCATCATGCACTCATGGTAATCCTTTGACTTTTTGTTACTGGCTCCATTTGTCCTTGACATTGTTACTTTTTAAAATATATTTAAGTATATTAATTAATGTAGTATAAATAAAAACTCCATGAAATTTAACTGCGGATATGGTTGCCTGAACTTTACCGCTAAAACTAAAAAAGACAAATATACAGTTATTGTATATTTTATTAACTGAAATAGTGTTAATATACCACATTACTACTTTTTAACCTATTATAATATTATTATAAAACATGACTCTACAATAATGCAATAAACACTGTAAATTATAATATTTTCTTTTGTGTGTTTAGCTATAAATACTGTAACGGTCGAATCATCTGGACTCTGAATCTTCTCTCATTCAAGGACGAGTGACGAAGACCAAAGACGGTCATGAGGTGCGCACATGTAAAGTGGCTGACAAGACGGGCAGCATCAGTATATCGGTTTGGGACGAAGTCGGAGGCCTCATCCAGACTGGTGACATCATCAGGCTTACCAAAGGGTGAGACTGTGATTGGTCATTGATACACATTGAAAGTCTATCAAACGTTTTCTTTCAGATATTTGAACATTATTATTATTATTTAGTCATTTAGCAGATGCTTTTATCCAAAGCGACTTACAAATGAGGACAACAGAAGCAATCAATTGTAGTATTAAAACAACTAAAAACAGACCCAGAACTAAAAGCTAAAACTTTATAAATACTACCTATACATATTTAAAAAAAATAAAGAAATTAAATAAAAATGACAAATACATACAAAATTTCAAAACTTAACATTTAAATGAAAAACAAAAAAATAAAGCTAAAAACAATTCAAAATATTAAAGAACAAAAGGTATAAGAGTATAATAATGATTCTAACATAACACTAAGACAAACACAAAACTATATATGTATATGTACAACCACACACATACATAAATACATACACATTTATAAATTCAATATATATATATATATAATTTCATTTCCATTTAGTTTGTTGAAGTATTAAAATAACCCAAATTAAATCAAACTTAATAAAAGACCTAGACAGACATAATAAATTCAGACATTATTTAACTAAAATTAAAATAGACAACAAATACAAATTACAACAGCATAGTTTATCAGTAATCGTAAGAAATAACACTGAGCCAAACACACATGATAAACACAACAACTTACACAGAAGTGAAACAAGTAGTAGAAAAGAGGAGAAATAAAAAGAGATACTTATATCCTTTGCTGGTGTCCCATCCCGGTGGAGTCGGTGGTCTTTACACTCTTCGGTCTTCACATGAGGAGGCCTTCACACGATAACTGCCGCGGTAAACTAAGCTTTTTTATACCCATCTAACAAAATACTAATTGAATTTAGCTGGACACACTTTCCTTATTTTTCCACAACAAATGTCCAAGCAGACACTGACAAGATACGCGACACAGAACGAGACCAAACGTGATATCAGCACGTCTCCACACACATATGCCGACTATACTCAAAAGACGCATTCATTCTGCAATAATATAAACAATCGATTGTAGTTTTATAATTTTATAGTAAATATTGCTAAAACTGTTGATATACAAGACTAAAAGTAAACGTTTACAGTCTACAGAACTATTTACAGTATATTTGTATTTTGCCGCAGTTATGCCTCAGTTTTTAAAGGCTGTTTGACGCTGTACACTGGAAGGGGAGGTGAACTGCAGAAGATTGGAGAGTGAGTTGATTATGATTATATTATTATTATTAAGAAGTTATTATTTAATCATTCATTTTTCTTGTAAATGTCAGTATAGTTATCATGGCAGACAGTATATTTATTTCAATATGGGTAGTTTTGCATTAAAAAACCTATACTAAATACAGACAAATATATATATTAATTAAACTTCATCTTGCCCAAAATATTTTATTTTGAATGAATTCATGTTTTGTATCCAATTTGTAAGATTCTGCATGGTATATTCCGAAGTGCCAAACTTTAGTGAGCCAAATCCAGAATATGTGCCCCAGACGAATAAAACGGTATGTCTAGATGTCTTTATAATTAATCAAATCATTATTAAAAACTTTGAACTGTTGGTCAAGGTAATTCACTTTGTTCTTGTTACCTGTCAGGGACTGAATGACCAGAACAGCATGAACAGCAGCACTGCTGCACCTGCAGGTATTATTTTAATGTGCAACATGTGCTTTTTACAGCTTTTGTAAGAATTATAAATCCTTAAGGGTTCCTAGTTATTTGATAATCCTATGTATATAATGTATTCCTTCAATATACTGGTCCACAGACATTTTTTACTCTTTTAAGGGAATGACACTCCCAATGGAATTGGGGTGAATTCTCAAGGCTCTGGCAACTCTACTAATCCACAGCCGGGTGGACGAGCAAGTAGTGGAAATGGAAACAGGTCGACACCAAGTCAAGGTGTGGGAGGAAGTACTGTGAGCAATGGCAAGGAGACACGGCGAACGGTCAAAAGATGATTTCGTTCAACTATGAATCAGAATACAGTAATAATTTCAAAATGCTATTTGTCATGTCTCATTTGGAGACATATATTGGTGAACTATGAGCTTAATGCTTATATGTATATATACACACATATATATGTTGGCCATGGACCACAAAACCAGTCATTTGGGTAAATTTTTGGAAATTGAGATTTATACATCATCTGAAAGCTGAATAAATATGCTTTCCATTTATGTATGGATATGACGATGTTTGTTATGATAGGACAATATTTGGCTGAGATACAACTATTTGAAAATCTGGAATCTGAGGGTACAAACAAAATCCAAATATTGAGATAATCGCCTTTAAAGTTGTCTGAATTAATCCTTAGGAATGCATATTACTAATCAAAAATTTACAGTAGGAATATTTACAGTAGGAAATTTGGAATGGAATGAAGATTTTCTTAATATTTACTTAATCCTTTACTTAATATTCTAATGATTTTTGGCATAAAAAAATCAATAATTTTGATCCATACAAAATGGCTTTTTTTTTTTTGACAAAATTATTGGCTATTGCTACAAATATACCTGTGTGACTTGTGACTGATTTTGTGGTCCAGGATCACACACACACACATATATATATATATATATATATACACTCACTGGCTACTTTATTAGGTACACCTTGCTAGTACCGGGTTGGACCCCCTTTTGCCTTCAGAACTGCCTTAATTCTTTGTGGCATAGATTCAACAAGGTGTTGGAAACATTCCTCAGAGATTTTGGTCCATATTGACATGATAGCATCACGCAGTTGCTGCAGATTTGTCGGCTGCACATCCATGATGCGAATCTACCGTTCCACCACATCCCAAAGGTGCTCTATTGGATTGAGATCTGGTGACTGTGGAGGCCATTTGAGTAAAGTGAACTCATTGTCATGTTCAAGAAACCAGTCTGAGATGATTTGAGCTTTGTGACATGGTGCATTATCCTGCTGGAAGTAGTCATCAGAAGATGGGTACACTGTAGTCATAAAGGGATGGACATGGTTAGCAACAGTACTCAGGTATGCTGTGGCGTTTAAACAATGCTCAATTGGTACTAAGAGGCCCAAAGTGTGCCAAGAAAATATCCCCCACACCATTACACCACCACCACCAGCCTGAACCGTTGAGACAAGGCAGGATGGATCCATGCTTTCATGTTCTTTACGCCAAATTCTGACCATCTACCATCTGAATGTCGCAGCAGAAATCGAGACTCATCAGACCAGGCAACGTTTTCCAATCTTCTATTGTCCAATTTTGGTGATCCTGTGTGAATTGTAGCCTCCGTTTCCTGTTCTTAGCTGACAGGAGTGGCACCTGGTGTGGTCTTCTGCTGCTGTAGCCCATCTGCTCCAGGGTTCGACGTGTTGTGCGTTCAGAGATGGTATTCTGCATACCTTGGTTGTAACGAGTGGTTATTTGAGTTACTGTTGCCTTTCTATCATCTCTAACCAGTCTGCCCATTCTCCTCTGACCTCTGACATCAACAAGGCATTTTCATCACACAACTGCTGCTCACTGGATATTTTCTCTTTTTCGGACCATTCTCTGTAAACCCTAGAGATGGTTGTGCGTGAAAATCCCAGTAGATCAGCAGTTTTTGAAATACTCAGACCAGCCCGTCTGGCACCAACAACCATTCCACGTTCAAAGTCACTTAAATCCCCTTTCTTCCCCATTCTGATGCTCGGCTTGAACTTCAGCAAGTCGTCTTCACCACATCTAGATGCCTAAATGCATTGAGTTGCTGCCATGTGATTGGCTGATTAGCAATTTGTGTTACCAAGCAATTGAACAGGTGTACCTAATAAAGTGGCCGGTGAGTGTGTGTGTGTGTGTATATATATATATATATATTTGTTCAACTCAATGGATTGTCCAGTCTTGTAAATTCACATGTTTTTTATAGCTATTATAGTTTCTAGCCCAACTTCTACTCAAATTTTGATTATAAGTTTCAACATTAATACGTTTTTTAAGTTATAGTGCCCTCTAAGACCAGAATCTGATCACATTTTATATGTTTCCCCAAGAGCCCCATAAGTTTTGATTTAGAATATTGCTTAGCTGTAAGTTAGTAATTTTGGGGTAAGGCTGACAAATTTCCATAAAAATGTAGAATTAACAAAGAATTAACACATCCTGTGATGAGTTTTGGAAACAACTACAGCTAAACATTTATCAAGCTAGAAATGGAAAACTTATGTGATCAATGATTGCAATTTGATAAGAGAGCTTCTTGGATTCCTAAACAATCTGATGTTTCACATGAGACCCACTCCAATTTCATAAACAGTTTACATTATAATTGTTGTCCGTCGCAAAGGATTTTTTAAACAGAAAAGCCAAATAAAAAGAAGCTGTAAGAACATTTATTCCTAAACACTGAAAACATGTGACCATTAAAACATTTTTATTTGAAGATTTTCAGCTATATTTTGCCAGAAAATTCTGATATAAATAAAAGGAATGGAAAAAAACTTGAAGGTTTGTTTAAACTCTTTTTCCCCTCGTTTTTTTTTATGCTTTGCTGATATGACATTGACAAACATTACAAAAGATGAGATGAAATAGTGTCTAAAGCAATGATTGTTCACCATGATGACACCATGATAAAGGTTGAAAGGCCAAAACTGGAAAATAATGTGAAAGGCAGTGCCTCTGTTACACTATGACTGGCTGATTATCTTAGTGTGCTAATGCTCATCTATCCTATTCATAATAGGTCAGAAAACTGGCCACAATGGGTCAAAGTGGAGGAATGTAGGGACTAATTGTGGAGCCAACCAATGACTGTAACTCAGCAACTGTAATATCAGCAATTACATATATTAACAGTACCAGGAATGAAGAACTAAACTTATCAAGAACAGGATTAGGCACCCTGATCTACTGTATACTGTATAAAGTGCTGTTGATGTGTTTTGAAAGACGCATTTTCCAGACACTTCACATCAGTTCACGTGGCATTTCACGGTGTAATGGAAAATGTGACCGTTCCTTAAGGCACATGGGATTTAATGTGCCTTTAACCTGCAAACTGTATAATTTGTATTCCAATATAAATTTCTCCACATTTCATAATTCTACCATACTTTAGTGGTTTGAACCACAAAACTTTTGATCACTAGCTAAGAACCACTAGCTATTGAATTATGTTTGTGCACCTGCAAATCTTATGACTGTGGAGTGACAAGCATCAACACAGGTGCAAGCACAGTAGCACGGCCAGCTAAGGTTATGTAGTAACGAAGATGTTATATACTAATGGAGTTGCTGTAAAGTACCTTTGGTACATGACCTTACAGTGAGTGGGCCCAAACTCAAGGCAGGAAGTGCTCACTTACAGCATTTGGAGGTCTCCTACTCACTTGACCAAAGCCAACAGGAGGGAGGTCTTGAGCGAAGGGGACTGATCAGTTCAGCCATCAGAAGTGGATTGAACAGGGGACCTCTGAGGGCCCTGACCATGGACAGGTCTGGGACTGTGTAGAGGCGAGGTGGTTTCAGCCTTCTAGCCCCCTTCAGGAACTTGACTATTAAATCAACTGGAATATAATAGCCCGCAATAGCTGCCACATATAACTTGAGCGTGGATGGGGTGCGGCCCGCATCTAGCAGCACTGGCACCAGTGCAGGTCCACTAAAAGGATCAGTCCTCCCTGATTCATCTGACAACCTGAGGGAGCAGAGCTACCAGGGGAAAGGCATAAAGGTGCAAATGTGGCTACTTGTGGGCTAGCATGTCCTTCTCCCTGGAAAAGAACACTGGGCACTGAGAGTTCTCTTCTGAAAACTTCTGTTTGCCCGTAGATGCTCCAAATCATCTGAACCGTCTGGTGGTGGAGTCTGGCCCCTGGTTCAGTTTGCCCAGCATGTGCACTGCTCTCAGAGAGCAGAGGTTGTGCTATGCCCTCAGTAGGAGGCGCTTCCTAATCCCCCGATTTTAACTCACCGAAATTGCTGACAAATGGCCGAAATCAGAAGCAAATCAGTGCTCGTTCACGTGAGTGACAATCACGCAGTGTGAATTATAAAAGACACGATCTAAGAAAATCGCAGACACGTTGCCGACGCCCATAAAATATTTGGCATGCTAAATATTTGGACCTGTCGGCGATTCAAAATCCTGCTGTGTGAAATGAGTTCTGACTGAAAAAAAATACATCGGCGATGACCTACAGCCAATGAGAGAGCAAGATACAGGGCAGCGGGAAGTTCGGGAAGGAGTTATAGACCGCAATATCACAATAACCATTTGCTCATCCATAATCTTTTTTTCTTTTTCACCGTTTTGCTGCAAATCAGTGCACAGACCATTTGTATAGCGAACTTCTTGTGGGCTACCATTTTAATAACATTTCCAGTCTCGTGCGAGAAATCTGATCTCACACATGAGCTTGCGTTATTTCCTTATCAGTCAAAAATGCGTTTGGATGTGAAAGGTAGTTTGGGGACCAGACAGAGTTGTCTGCGATTCTTCCTTTTGTAAAGTCATGCAGGGTGTAACCTCCTGTCGCTGATCCTGTCACAGCATCTATTTGGTGTGCCCATGTATAGTCACTAGAGGGCACACTTCTTAGTTTTCTTTGTTTCTTTGGACTTCAGTTCTCATCACCAATTGCCTTGACTATCAATCCTAATTAAATTTAGCTGTGTCCCATTTACATTGTTAACTAATCCATATAAGCCTTGTTTTCTTTGTCTTTGGTTGTTGGTTTATTGTTCACTGTTACATGTTTTCTGTTGCTTTATTTTGTTGTTTGTTTTTTGGACTCTTCAATAAATGCTGCATTTGGACCTTCTCGTTTTGGAGCATTCCATGACAGAATAAACCAGCCATTAACAGATCCAGTAGCTAGGCTGGGCTTATCGGATTGTGGATCATCGGCATTCGTAGTCTTCCTCCTGCCTCGAAGAAGGAGCGGAAGGCTCAGCTCTGGATGTTGACGGATCTTCGCCAAACGGGGATGAAAGTGGGAGGTTTTGCTCAGACCTTCCGGACTTTGGCGGTAGGACTGGAATTTAATGAGTCCGAGCTCAGCAATACTTTTAATGACTGCCTAGACAATCCCTTGCCTCCTCTGGAAATGGTGGGGCTTAAGACTGTTGACTTTTGGAGTTTCATTGATTTATCTAGGATGTATTGCTGAACGTTGTAATTGGTGGAGCAGCAGCGCTTGTCAAATGCTTCAGGATGCTTAGATGGGGGCAGCGAGCTGGCGCGCTTGTGAAGCTCAGACAGCGCGTAATTCCGACGCCGTTGCCTAGCATCCATCTGGCGAATCTCCGCTCTCTACCCAACAAAACGGACAAACTTCTTCTGCTCTCCTGGAGAAATAAGGATTTTTCAAACTCTGCTGCTCTGTGTTTCACGGAAACCTGGCTGAATGACGACATTCCAGACAGTGCGTTACATCTGCTGGGCTTTCAGCTGTTTAGAGCGGATCGCGACGCAGAATCAACAGGGAAATCGCATGGCGGAGGGACATGCTTTTAGATCAAAATCAAATCATCTTCTGTGTTAAAGAAGATGTGCTGTCCCGATCTAGAAGCACTTTTCATTAACTGTAAGCCGTTTACGCCGATGGAGTTTTGCTCGTTCATTCTCGCGAGTGTTTACATTCCTCCGCAAGCGCACGTGAGCCTGGGTTTACAGAAACTCGCTGATCTGATCATAGAGACTAAGCAACAACAGCCAGACTCTGTTTTAATCATTCTCGGGGACTTTAATAAAGCAAATCTCTCCCGTGAACTGCCAAAATACAGACAGCACATCACAAGTCCCACCAGATACAGTAATATACTGGATCACTGTTACACAGCAATAAAGGATGATCTGGATACAGACTGGATCTGAGTGGCTACGGTGACCTCGGAATAAGAAAGAAACAGACTAATATTAGCGTAGATGCCATTCTTCTAACGATGTAACAAGTACATCAGGTGTTTTGGGAAGTGTTCCCGGTTCTGGTTGACCTAATTAATGCAGCCTAACAATCCTTTAACGGATTTGAATTATAGAAATGTGATAGTGTATTATGTGTAAACCAGGTTAAAGAGATGTGTCTTTAATCTAGATTTAAACTGACAGAGTGTGTCTGCTTCCCGAACAGTGTTAGGTAGATTGTTCCAGAGTTTGGGCGCTAAATAGGAAAACGATCTCCCGCCTGCAGTTGATTTTGATATTCTAGGTATTATCAAATGGACAGAGTTTTGAGATCGCAGCAGACGTGAAGGACTATAATGCGATAAGAGCTCACTCAAATACTGAGGTGCCAAACCATTCAGGGCTTTATAGGTAATTAGCAAGATTTGCAGTGTTGACAGAACCGAGCTAATGTGGTCATACTTCCTGGTTCTAGTAAGAACTCTAACTGCTGCATTTTGTACCAGCTGGAGTTTGTTTATTGAACGTGCAGAGCAACCAACCAATAAAGCATTACAATAATCTAGCCTCCAGGTCATGAATGCATGAATTAATGTTTCTGCATTTGACATTGAGAGCATAGGTCATAATTTAGATATATTTTGAGAAATACTGAAAATATTGCTATAATAACAATCTTACTGAATTTACGTTTAGCATTAGCCAGCACTTTTAAATTTCCAAGATGTCAGGCGCTCTGGCTCCCAGTAAACATTGGACTATGGTGGCTGGTGTCTCTATTTTCACGTTCCGTACAATAGAATCGCCAATAACTAGAGCACTTTCATCAGGTTTCTCAGTGGGTGCATCACGTAGTGGGGAGAACCTGTTTGATGTTCTGATCGGAACAGAAGAGCAGTGTTTTGACCCGCGACTAGGCCGCCTCACAGTCACCCAGCTGCCCTGGAACCGAACAATGTACAGGACTCCCTGAGCTAGTCGCATCCAAAGCAGTATCTACAGCCCTCACATTCTTACTGTCCTCAACTAAAGTTTGGATGCGTGTCTCTAATTCTGAAATCTTCTCTGTCAGCCTAACTATTTCCCTGCATTTATCACATGTGAATCCCTCGTCGCTGACAAAGAGAGATAAACTATACATGTGGCAAACAGTGCAAACAACAACAGCAGGAGAAGAAGCCATTACTCACCGTGACTGAAGAATGATTTGCTTACCACTGTTGTTTGATGAACTCGTGAGAAAAAAACACGGAAAGGCGGTTCATAGAGGAGCAACAATAATGTACAGTATGTGGAAAATAATGTGTTTTTTTAACCTTAAACCGCATAAACACATTGCATTACACCAAATACACAAAATAATGTACTTTTTAGCAACGTCATATGACCCCTTTAACAACTATCCTACCAACTTTTAATAAGCAGCAAATTAGGAGTTTACTGATGCAAAAATCGTTGTTAATAGTTTGTTAATGGTGAGAACTGGACCTTAAAATAAAGTGTGATCCAAAATATTCTACAATGAATGCTTAGTTTAAAATGAATTTAAATAATTACTTTTTTAATGAAGAAGTCTCTTGTACTCACCAAGGCTGTATTTATTTGAACAAATGCAGTAAAAAGAGTACTGTGAAATACTATTACAATTTAAAAGAGATATTTTCTATTGATGCTATAACAAAGCTGAATTTTCAGCATTACTCCAGTCTTCAGTGTCATATCATGCTAATGTGCTGATTTGCTGCTCAAGAATTATTTGAGAATTAATTATAATAAATGTTGAAACAAGTTGAGCTGCTTCTTATTTTGGGGTAAACTGTGACAAACTGCCATTCAAAAATGTGTGGTAATCAAAATTTGAAAATAAATAAATAAATAACAATAAAAATAATACCTTTATTCTGCAAGGACATTAAATTAATCAGAAAATAAATGCTATAAAAAGCTGTTATTATAAATAATTGAGCACAAATAACAGCTGATAATAAGTGAACAATTGATGAAGAATGATTTCTGAAGGATCATGTGAGTAATGGCTGCTGAAAATTCAGCTTTACAGCGATACATAAAAATAAGAAAGCATTTTAAAACATTAAAATAATTCTGATTATTTCGATTATCAAATTATTTCATTATTTTAAATTGTACTAATAATTCCCAATAAATCCTTTTTATTGTATTTGTGACTGAATAAATGCAGCCCTGATGAAATTTTTCAACAAATTTACTGGTAGTGTAACTTCTGAAATAAAGCACAGGTGCAAGGACACACACTCCATTAACACTCATGTTGGCCAGTCATGTAAAACAACCAGTGGTTTGCTGTTCATGTCTATAACTGTAAGTCCATATTAAGTCAGTATGCCAAATTTTGCAAACCCTGAAATTCCTGATCTCACCTGAACTGATGAGGAGGTCCATGATATAAACACCACCAACATAAGATGCAGCATGCAACGCAGTGCGCCACTCTTGGTCCTGCAACAACAAATGACTGTACCTCAAGTTATAATTTCCAAGAAAAATTAGTGTATTCACTCTACAATTTTAATAAAAAGTATTTCATAATTTTAGTTATCAGGTATGTGGATGTATGCTTTCTTACAAAGAAATAAAAGGAGTAAAGGAATTTTTAAGAACCAAAATATTTCTTCAAATAAGACTATTTCTTCAAGACAAAACCCGCGTACCAATTCATTGACTTCTTCATATTGCTCCAACACAAATACCACCATTTCAGCATTCTGGCTAAATACTGCCTGGACAAGGAGTGACTAAAAGAGACAAAGACAGAATCAGGATCAGTAGAATCACACTTTAGAGAAGAAAGTATTCTGGTTCAAAAACATTGCCCTGGCTTTGAGTATCTGAAATATAATGGAAGTCAAAATTTGAACTTTTTGTGGTCCCCCGCCCTAAACCTGTATCTTTTATTCCATACTACTGAAGCCAATGGTATTTTCATCAACTGTTTGGTTACCCATATTCTCCAAAATATCTTCTTTAGTGTTCAGCAGAAGAAAGAAATTCAGGTTTGGAACAACTTGAGGGTGAAAACCAAAATGACAGGTATAACCAGGACCTGGGTAGGCCTATAACTAGTTTTACAATGGCAGTTTTCCTCTGGCTGTGCATAAGGGAAGTATATTAAAACTCTCACTGAAACATACAAGAGAGAGCAAGTCATGTCCTTCCATGCTCCTGACAAAACTAAAGCGAAAAGCATTTCTAGACGCTTACCTGCTCGCTTATCTTTAATGCTCCCATCTCCACAGATTAGTCCGGTCGGAGTTTATTCATTATTCACTAAGGATTCACTAACGTTAGTGCAACTGCGCTGTAATATATTATGAAGCTGCTGGTTTACAGCGCCATCTACTGTACAATAGAAATTATACTATATTATTCAATTATATAATTATACAAATGAGAATTTTTACAATGGTAGCCTATACATTTTCTTATTCTTAGGGTAATCTTGTACCATATTGATATAAAAATACCATTTAAATCAATGTGATAAATGGTTAAGGTCAAAAGTAATCAAATATTAGTCTGATTTTATTACCTTAAATGTAAAATGTAATGGATTACGTTACTGACAACAATTTTTGTCATGTAATTTGGAATCAGTAACTGACTACAGTTTGTAAGTAATCTCCAGACAGATATGTTGACACATATTTATTGTCCAGAGCTTTACTCCTTTTAGCTGTTGTTGTTTCAGCTATAGTCCAATTCCAGATATCTCCCAGAGGTCATCATTAAAGATATCCAGAATGCCTTTTTGATATCGAAAACTAAGATAGCCTATTACTTGTCGTCATTTTACTATTGTAGATGTGTGCATGTCAATTTTTTTCATATAGCACTTTTTACAATAAACAATTTCAGATACAGATGTTATCAGATACTGTTGTTATGTATATAATGCATCAATATGAATACATTTAGCAGTTTCAGGGCTGGGCAATATATGATATATGTTGATATATGAAGAGATGTTGATGATATAAATTATCGGGTAACACTTTGCACCTACATGTCAACAAACTACCATTAGAGTATTAATAGTTGTTTGATTATCTGCTAAAACTTTAATATGATGGTCTCCCAACAGATATTCTACTGACTATAGATCAACTTTACTTTAACCCTAACTCTATCAGTCTACTATGGACATGTAGGTGCAAAGTTACTTATATTCAACAGAATGTGTTAAAGGAACCATCAAAATAAAGATTCACGCCTGACCACTGGCTTTCTTATTAAAGTATATTAATAAAGGTGACTTGACTATTACAATAATAACACAAACTACAAATACAACATGGTCCTCAATGGATACATAAACTCAAACGAATGTTGACAAATCTGGAAGCAATAACCAATGCAATAATGTGTGGGAAGAAAACAAGTGAATACATAAAATGAAAATTAGGTTCAAAATGGTGGTAACCTAATTGGTAAAGATTTAAGGACTAGTAATCTGATCAGATTCATGACCTAAAATAAAATCAAGACACACCACCACTAGATCCAGGAACTCGAGAGGCGCTCTATCTGTGCTTATAATAAATATACTGCAAGTTCTCTCCTAAACTAAAAACTAAGTGCACCCAAGGACATTTAAATATAAAAGTATGCCATTGGAGAGACTCATAGAGATCTCATTTTTAGCTGTAGAAAGTCAGCTTTAAATGATGACAATGAACAGTTTTGATGGTAACGCCATTAATACAGCTGAACATGTCAACAGCTAACCCATAGGGTCAAGTACATATGCAATGCTTTGCCTAACATCACTTAAGTAGATCTCTGTATGTTCAGCGTCCTCAACAAGTAAGAGAATCAGTCTGTTTACTGAAGTTGAACAGGTGAACGCATTGTTTTCCAATAGTAAAGCTGTCATGGTGTGCTCGGCTCATGTTATAACTCGTCATGAGGTATCTTCAGGGCATGGTCACAGAGATCTGTGGAAGGAGTTCAAATAAACTATTACATATGCCAATGTGTAACAGAAAAAAGTATTGGTGATACAGTTCCACGTGTCCTTCTGAATCATTTTTCAATATTGTACGCTTGAAAAGGTGTTGTCAATGTTTTTAACAGGTAAATGCATGTAGCTTGTGACTAGTTCACAAATAGGTTTGAAATGAAAGAATACTGAATCAAATATGTTTACAGCATTACCTGTCCTCTTACTGCAGAGCTTGTCTTTAACGTTGTCCGTCTCATGAGCAAAGAATTCAATAAGTTCATCCTCATGCTGCTCAACGATTGTTTCACACTGTGAAAACACACACATGAAGAAAGACCATTTCTAAAACCCATCAGAAAATTTGGATGTTTTTCAAACAGCAATTCATAAATAGCGTACAATTATTGCATGGAATCAGCAGCGAATTGCATCATAAATGTAAATACCATTAAAGGTTTGACTTTGACTTGAGGTTTGAAAAAAGAAAAAGCATTCTCACAGCAAACTTTAAACTAGAGCTGACTCTGGAGTCAAAGGCCACATCAGAAAGGTCCATGGCAGTGCCATCACGGGATGTATGTCTCACGTATGTCTTCCGATTGGTGGCAGGGTCAACCAGTTCACCGTAATCCTTCATCTTCTCACAAACCTCTTCCATTAGTTCCAGCAGATGACTCTCAGAGCGGGAAAAGGGAACCTGTGCACATTAAAACAAATGCATAAAGATCTGTAAGTTGGTGTCAAAAAAAAAAAAAAGTCATTATGAAACTCAAATATGTCACCTCTCTTACTGACTGACTGCCATCGGGATTAATCCTAAATGCTCCGGTCTGGATCATTTTCTTGGGATCTATTTGTGATATGGCCCAGTCCATTTCATCAACTAATGCCCTGCACGCTAGGGGAATAAAACATGTGCATGATGCAATCCAGAAGCACTCCTTACTCACAAAGCACAACCATTTATTAAAACAGTTTGAAGATGCATTTATGACGGTGTATAACATTCCTGATGTTTCTTTGTCCTGCAATACAACTAACCCGCAATGCCTGTCTGGGTATATACACAGTAAATTATAAAAATATTTGGAAAAGTTTAAATACCTCCACATTTTATGTCTTGACCCTGTCTGGCTCCTTGGACTAACAGTAGGTGCAAAGACATCAATGCACAGACGATAACAATGTAAAAATGTTTTTCCATCCCCACCTACAAAAACAAATAAAACGTAAAGTAAGGTTATTGCAAACAATTTTATTTTAGTGCAGCCTTCGATAGCTGGAATAAAACACAGAATGGCCAGTTAACAGGACTTTCCTTTCACGAAATACAATCAAGCAATAAAATCATGCAATGAGTTAATGCATTCATTATCGAACTGAATCGCATGCATATTTTAAGGCAGAGCGTGAACTTACAAACCTTTTACTTTAAATGCACCGCACACACGCGTTCACGAACTGATGACGTGCACACAGGGATAACTGTAGTTTAGGAGCTGACCTGAGATCTGCCGCGAGCCTTGTTTTCTTCTTGAGATGTGTTGGCTGTCTTTGGTGCATTACCGCCACCAGCTGAACTGGAGTGTGGAGCAGTGAGAGGAAATGCACGTGCGCCCTCTACAAATACCCCTTGATAAATGTGACCCTGGAGCACAAAACAAGTCTTAAGTAGCACAGGTATATTTGTAGCAATAGCCGGAAAAACATTGTATGGGTCAAAATTATTGATTTTTCTTTTATGCCAAAAATCATTAGGACATTAAGTAAAGATCATGTTCCATTTTGTAAATTTCCTACTGTAAATATATCCAAACTTCATTTTTTATTAGTAATATGCATTGCTAAGAACTTCATTTGGACAACTTTAAAGGCGGTTTTCTCAATATTTAGATTTTTCTGCACCCTCAGATTCCAGATTTTCAAAGAGCCTATTGTATCTCGGCCAAAAACAGTGCCCTCCACTAATATTGGCACCCTTGATAAATATAAGCAAAGGCGGCTATGAAAATAAATCTGCATTGTTTATCCTTTTGATCTTTCACTCCAAAAATAAAAAAATTCTAATCTATCGTTGAAGTAAAACAATTGAAAGTGGGGTGAAAATCTCCTGATAATAAATGTTTTTCTCCAATGAATGTTGGCCACAATTATTGGAACCCTAGAAATTCTTATGAGTAAAATATCTCTGGAGTATATTCCCATTCATATTTACATTGTGTAGCACACCGGGATGACTAGGAGCATGAAATTGTCCAGCCATGACTTCCTGTTCCACAGGATTATAAATATGAGGAACAAAGGCCAAATTACCTTAACCATCCATCACAAGGAGTATAACCTAAGAATATAGTTCTGATGTGCAGAACAAGATTGTTGAGCATCACAAAATAGAAAGTGGCTGTAAGAAAAGAGTTAAAGCATTGAAAATCCCCAGTTCCACCATCAGGGTAATAATTAAGAGGTTCCAGTCAACTAAAGATGTAAAAAATCTGCCTGGAAGAGGACTTGTCTATATCATCCTAATGCACGGTGAGGAGGAGAGTTTGAGTGGACAAAGACTCTCCAAGGAACACAGCTGGATAATTGTAGAGATTAGTTGAGTCTTGGGGACAGAAACATATATATATATATATATATACACACATACATACATACACTCACCTAAAGGATTATTAGGAACACCATACTAATACGGTGTTTGACCCCCTTTCGCCTTCAGAACTGCCTTAATTCTACGTGGCATTGATTCAACAAGGTGCTGAAAGCATTCTTTAGAAATGTTGGCCCATATTGATAGGATAGCATCTTGCAGTTGATGGAGATTTGTGGGATGCCCATCCAGGGCACGAAGCTCCCGTTCCACCACATCCCAAAGATGCTCTATTGGGTTGAGATCTGGTGACTGTGGGGGCCATTTTAGTACAGTGAACTCATTGTCATGTTCAAGAAACCAATTTGAAATGATTCGAGCTTTGTGACATGGTGCATTATCCTGCTGGAAGTAGCCATCAGAGGATGGGTACATGGTGGTCATAAAGGGATGGACATGGTCAGAAACAATGCTCAGGTAGGCCGTGGCATTTAAACGATGCCCAATTGGCACGAAGGGGCCTAAAGTGTGCCAAGAAAACATCCCCCACACCATTACACCACCAAGCCTGCACAGTGGTAACAAGGCATGATGGATCCATGTTCTCATTCTGTTTATGCCAAATTCTGACTCTACCATCTGAATGTCTCAACAGAAATCGAGACTCATCAGACCAGGCAACATTTTTCCAGTCTTCAACCGTCCAATTTTGGTGAGCTCGTGTAAATTGTAGCCTCTTTTTCCTATTTGTAGTGGAGATGAGTGGTACCCGGTGGGGTCTTCTGCTGTTGTAGCCCATCCGCCTCAAGGTTGTGCGTGTTGTGGCTTCACAAATGCTTTGCTGCATACCTCGGTTGTAACGAGTGGTTATTTCAGTCAAACTTGATCTTCTATCAGCTTGAATCAGTCGGCCCATTCTCCTCTGACCTCTAGCATCAACAAGGCATTTTCGCCCACAGGACTGCCGCATACTGGATGTTTTTCCCTTTTCACACCATTCTTTGTAAACCCTAGAAATCGCAGATTGTGAAATACTCAGACCGGCCCGTCTGGCACCAACAACCATGCCACGCTCAAAATTGCTTAAATCACCTTTCTTTCCCATTCTGACATTCAGTTTGGAGTTCAGGAGATTGTCTTGACCAGGACCACACCCCTAAATGCATTGAAGCAACTGCCATGTGATTGGTTGATTAGATAATTGCATTAATGAGAAATTGAACGGGTGTTCCTAATAATCCTTTAGGTGAGTGTATATATATATATATATCAATCAAACATCCAATAAAAATAAAACATTCCAGCAAATTCAGTTATCAGACACGACTGGAACTTCAAACGGCACTGACTTCTATGGTCACATGAAACTACAAAAAGAGATTTTTGGCAGCAAACACTCAAGATGAGTTAAGTACAAACAGGGATAAAAAAAAAAAAAACAGTACACCATTTCCACGGTTAAATATACTCATGGATCTTTAATGTTGTGGGCCTGTTTTTCTGCCAGAGGTCCTGAACATCTTGTTTAGACACATGGCATCATGGATTCTATCAAATACCAACAGATAAAAAATCAAAACCTGACTGCCTCTGTTGTAAATCTTATAATGGGCCGTGTTTGGATCTTCCACCAGGACAAAAATCCAAAGCAAACATCAAAATAATCACAAAAATGGGTCACTGAGCACAAAATAAATCTTTAACATTGCTGAACCTGTCCACTGACCTGAATCCTACAGAAAATGAGTGGGGTGAACTGAAGAGAAGAAGTACTAACATGGAGCTGTGAATCTGAAAGATCTAGAAAGATTCTGAATGAAGAAAATGGTCTCTGATCTCTTATCAGGTGTTCTCCAAACTCTTCAGGCATTATAGGAGAAAACTCAGAGCTGTTACCCTGGGAAAAGGACGTTTCAATAATTGGGTGCCAATAATTGTGGCCAACATGAACAAGAGAAAGCCTTTATTTCACAATGAGATTTTTCCCCACTTTCAATTGTTTTGCTTCAATGATAGGTTGGAATTTTGTGATTTTTTTTTATGAAAGATAAAAAGGATAAACAATGCAGATTTATTTTCACAGCTGTCTTTGCTCATATTTACCAAGGGTGCCAATATCAGTGGAGGACACTGTATTGTCCTATCCCAACAAACCATACATCAATGGAAAGCTGATGAAACATTCAGATGATGTATGAATATAAATTTAGAAAAATTGACCCTTATGACTGGTTTTGTGGTCTAGCGTCACAAATATGACCAAAACATACTGTGGAAAAATCTAACCCTTAATTAAAGTAATAGTATTTTTCTCATATGTGTGTGTGCCACAGTTATCGGCAGCCTTAATTTAATGCAACGTCCCTTTGTCAAGATAACAGCTGAGGTTTCTCCTGTAATATTTAACTAGTTTATTCTGTAAACTTATAGCAAGGATATCTGACAGCACTTCTCCATAGTCAAGTCAAGTCAAGTCACTATTATTTGTATAGCACAACAATGCAAATTGTGTCAGAGCAGCTTTATATCGGCTTGATATAAAGCTGGGTGGCTTTATATCAGCTTTACCGTATTTAGACGGGGAAATAGTTTGTCGAAATAGTGTCATTCTCCTCTGGCCAGACAAAATCAGCCGTTTAAATCTAGGCTACAGCAGAATCAGATTGTGCAAAGGACTCATCTGGTTCCTGTGGTCTTGTCCCGATGGCCGTCTTGGAGACAGGGTCTTCACTGGGGATCAGTCTCTGGGGCTCATCTAGGTATCCTGGTCTCTGCTGACATTCAGGGCTGTAGAGGTAATCTCTAGGTGCTGATCCACCATCTGATCTGGATACGGACCGGATCAGGGTGGCTGCAGTGACCATCTTATCTGATCCATGCACAATCAATCTCTGTCTGCTACCAAGTGTCCCAGACAAAGGTGCCCACTTCTGACTAGCGTCAAAAAGAATGAACAAACGATTGTCTTTAAAACATATTGCTGTTATAGAGAAAGTGGAATTTGAGAGAAATCACCATCAGGTGCAAAATGCTGACAGACATGGTTTGTGACAAGCTGTTCTGACAAAATTTGACCTTGACAAAAAGGCTTGTGTTGGAAGGCAGGGTTTGGCCATAGACTAATATAAAAACAATTGGCATAGGATTCTGGTTCTGGTTGTATGATATAGCCACAACAAAACACTTACATGAGTAGTGCATCCAAAAATGAAAATTCTGTCATTTGTCAGCATGTTGTTCTAAACCTTAACAAGACTTTGGTTAACCTTTGAAACACAAATTAAGAGCAGCCCAAAGATGGGGAGGGACACATTATGTCTGATGTTTTCTGATGTCTGATGTTTTCACCAGAAGGTCCAGTTATGACATTTTTATAAAACATTATGAGGTCAAAAAAATTGTTTTAATTAGCTACATAGACTGCACAAATGAATCGTTCACAACAAGGTCTACAACATGCTTGTATTAAATATGTAAGGTGAATTTTCATTTTATTCTTGGTTTGTGTGTATAAAAATATTGCAAAATATTGAGCTTAACAACTAGTTTAGCCTACTGAGGACTGCATCTTGCACGTGTAAAATAGCGCACCCTATCATTTTCTGTGGGTTTCTCTTGATGAAGTTAAGCAATACAACAATAACTGTGTGAGCAAATAAATGAATGAAAGGCAGGTATCTATAAATTCGATTCAGACTGTTCTTCACGCTGTCATTGGTGGAAATGAAGAGGAGACACGAACATAGGCCTAGGCTCAGTCAAATACTGGCATAAAATTGGCTTGACGTTGGATATTTGCATATTTAGGGACCGTCTACATGCGATATTGGTATACACTTTTCTAACTTCAATAGCATATGAGCAGAATGACTTACAGTCATAAAACAACTGTAAACTGTACATCTAGGTGTCAACTATAATGCACACCTTTTACATTTTTGATATTTATTAAAAATAAACTGTAAATCATTTGATAAAAATTCTATTTTTTCAGTACCAAAGGGCTCAAACGCAAATGTAAAGCTCAATAGCATTTGAGGAGAAAGTGAAAGTGACGTGACATACGGCCAAGTATGGTGACCCATACTCGGAATTCGTGCTCTGCATTTACCCATCCAAAGTGCACACACACACACACCGTGAACACACACCCGGAGCAGTGGGCAGCCCGGGGAGCAGTTGGGGGTTCGGTCCCTTGCTCAAGGGCACCTCAGTCGTGGTATTGAGGGTGGAGAGAGCGCTGGACATTCACTCCCCCCACCTACAATTCCTGCCGGCCTGAGACTTGAACCCGCAACCTTTGGATTACGAGTCCGACTCTCTAACCAATAGGCCATGACTTTCCCAAACGTAATGAATGGCTTACAGTCATGACACAAACTGTAAACTGTTCATCTAGGTGCCAACTATAATGCACACCTTTAAAAAATTTTATAATTATTAAAATCTACTGTAAATCAACTGTAAAAATGGCTATTTTTCTCTACCGAATGGGCTCAAATGCAAATTTAAAGCTCAATAGCATTTGAGGAGAATGACTTACAATCATAAAACAAACTGTAAACTGTTCATCTAGGTGTCAACTATAATGCACATCTTTTACATTTTAGATATATATTTATTAAAATCTACTGTAAATCATAAGTAAAAATGGCTATTTGTTATTTATTTAAATGACACTATTTTGCCACTCTATGACATAAAATTACACCTTATTTACCCAAGCAGTAACGCCTCAAGTGTGGACTAGGGGTGACCCCGAATAGTGATAGGAGGAGCCTGATTCAACTCCCAATCTCACAGTCCAATATTCGCGGGGGGTTATGATCATGCCATTTTGGAAATATAGGGGGGCTCAAATCTTTGATTTGACATAAAACTACCAGTTTTCTCCCAATAAGTTAATATACTGCCTATTAAAATAATGCTCTAAATAAGAATCTGAAAAGAAAGAAGCTTCAAATAAATATTTTAACATGCGTGAATAAATCCAACCACCCCTATAGATTTAAATTTCACTTTCCATAGTCCGTGACCGACAGAGGAGCATTTTGGCTGCAGGGATATAAATCTTTAACAAGATTCAAATCGACACAGGCAGAGTGAAAGACTGGATTTTTTTCGATCAGGTAGGGTACAATTTACCGATTTCAAAACATTTCAGCCGGTTTTTCAGCCGTTCGTGACATGTGCATTCGGGGTATTTCATAAGTCGTAATATTAACGTTACGTTGCATAAATAACGAAGCATATTTATAGGCTATGAGATAAATGATGAGTTAAATCCCATTGATTAAAAACCTGCCATAAAAACTTCATTCATCTTCAGCGCGCGCAGCTCAAAACAGAAATGCAGAATAACTACTGTCATATACATAACGTTATAATTGAGCACTATTGTAAATAAAAATTGTTGGGAGTTCTTAGGGTTTCGCTGATGTTTAATGTTAACTATCTTTTAATCTAAACATAAAACATTATTTACCCTGTTTGTTTCTGCGAGTCGTCCGTTACACATTTTCCCTGTGTGTTAATTTCAGTAATTATGACTGTGTCTGATTTGACTCTTTGTATTGTATTTAGCCCCGCCCCCAAACATATGATTCGACTATTCGTCAAGATTCGAAAATTCCGATTCGACTCTGAACACCCCTAGTGTGGACGCTACTTGCAGGCGTGATGAAAACAGTGCTGGGTTACTTAAAAAAAAAAGACCCAGGAGGAGGTTCCTGTTTGAGTTCCTGTTTTTGATTTCCTGGCACATACTGATTTCTTGTTTTAGTACATTTTTCGCTGGAGAGCATATACGGCATCATCATCAGAGAGTGTCAGACGTAAATATATCTTCAGCTGTATCGGGTTGATCACGGATGTTTGGATATAGTAAGCATGTATATATTATATAGACTGCTATAAGTTCTTCCTCTTTATGCTTTCACCGCAGTGCACTGTAGAAACCTACTGCGATGACAGTACAGAGCGACAGAAGCTGAATGTTTCTAGGAGAAAATAACGTGTTTGTCAGTGTTGATATAATTATAGTGATACTGAATCTATTTCTGAGGACGTACGCAGAGGTGTTTGCTACATATTGTTCTTGAATGTCTAGTGGTACAAACAATTGTTACTAATGCTACTGCGTAACTTGTGGTCTCGGTTGACACCTGTGGTTCAAGTATTGTTGCGGAGGAACACACTGCGCGACAGATTTTAGTTTGAAGTGTGCCAATGCTCCTAGATATCTATCTATCGGTCCACTGAAATTGTCCAGCAAGAAAAATCGAAAATGCAAAAGGGAAAGATTGAAAAGTTGTTCTCATCTGACAAGTTGTAATTTATTCATGTCAAATCAAATGGGTAATCATTCAGAGGTTATTTTATAGTACCCAGTTACAACCAACCTGGTCTCCTATATTTCTTGATGGTAAAATAAACAAAGAAATTATGTGACACCCAGAAACCTGCATGTTTAGGCTATATTTTGTATATTTCTGTTTACTCTCTCTTTCTCAAGTAATTTTTATTTTTTTTGCTCCATGGAGAGTACCAATGCATTATCAAAAACTCATAATTGTTTTATTGTTCAAATGAGCTGAAAACAAATAACAGGCTTTTTAATGGAGTCAGCTTGCCACACTAATCAATGAAATGTAATTTTGTACTTTTTCTGAGATGGTCCTCACTGTAAACACAAGATCCAGGGGTTGTGGTTGGATCTAGATCCAGCTCCTCCCACCTTACAGATCCCTAAACCCTCCCATCCCCACCACTAAACCTACCCATCTTTATTTTTAATTTACTCCACTGATAACCGCTAGATGGAGGAGGCGTATGCAGCACTGTACCAGGAGTTTGTCCGTCTCCAGTCACTCTGCTTAAAACAAGCAGCAATAATACAACATCTCTCTGACACACTACAACGACAGCAAGGTCAGAAGACTCTTGCAAATAAACTACTGCTAATTACTTCATTATTAATGTCACAGTGTATTAAATTAGTGTATACACTATATTATATGATATATTAATGTTCACTTTCAGGTTTGGCCACAGCTCCAACTAGGAACTTTGAAAAGCCGTGTCAGTGCCCAGAGGAAAAGTCAGGACACCGACCCCATCCTGCAGAACACCATGAGCAAGAACCTCTCAGAGATCGCAATGCACCACACATACTGGGCTTTCAAAGTATAGTATTCTCCCTGTGTCTGTTGAAATGATCACTTCTGAAGTCTACCATTGACTGAAGGCCCATTTACACCAAGGACCATAACTATAACTATCCACCTTGTTCTTCACATACAAATTGTTGCTTCCGGTCTCATTTGCTCCCAGCTATTTTTGGCTGTACAAATCCACTCGTTTTGCTGCTTTTCTAAATTTCAATTTTTTTTTCTAAACTGTTAATAATTTTCAAACATTTAAAGCAGGCAGGGTTAACCTTACAGTAGTACTCAACACTGATTACTGTCAGACTTTCAAAATCCTTCATCACTTAAATTAAGATTATAATCATTTAATTTTAAAGCACAGCCACCACAAAATCAGACTTTAGCACCACTTTTTACTTTGAGATCAATCTGAGGTTAATTACAGTTTAAAAAATAGCTATGATACTGTTTTTGAAATCAAATCTTTGCATAGCTATGACAGGAAACACTGGCATCTAATAATGCTTTTGGGGGGAAAACTATTTTTAATTTAAAAATAAAGCATATACATAAACCCAAATAGGAAATAAAACAGTTATCAAATAAACACGTGTCCTGTTCTTTGTCCTAAACTCCTGAAACATTGGTGTCTCATATTTTAGAGCACTCAATGCAATTTTGGAAAGAAATTTAATTACACATTTTTTCTCAGTAAATGTAACTTTAACCGTTATTTTGTGATTAAATGATATAACTGTGTATGTGATTAGTTACTCCCCAACACTAGTGGATAGTCGGTCCAGTTATCTTTATAGTTGTTGTTCTTGGTGTGAACAGGCCTTAACACTAATATCATTTTTCCATTCAAAATCAAACTTTCTCACTTTTGTCTGCACTTCTGCATCATTCGACCTCAAGCATCAAATAAAGGTTTCTGCTATGCATATGTTTGTTTTTCAGCTGGTAATGATCTCGGTCATATTGATAGAGGACTAGACAAACTGCATCTTAACCTGGACATGCTAGATCAGAAACAGGATAACCGCGATAAAGCAGTTTTCCACGATCCGGTAAAGACGGTGGAAAACAGTGCCTGGGATGACCTGAGGAGAGTTGAGCAACATTATTATGCAAACCAGACTTCACAAAGACTGCGGGTTCGTATCACACCTGTGTTTAGTTAGCGTTGGTTCACTTCAGTTTCTTTTCTTTAAGCTCCCAACTTGAAAGACTTAATGTTTTGTGCTTGTGATCACACCTCCTGCACGTCTTACACAACATAAGCAAACTCTGAACATCTGACATGTGTGAGAAGGCTGTTTCTCTGTCCCACAGAGGCCCTGGGCATCCTCGTTTCTGGACAGTGAGTTGGTCAGTCAAGCCGGAGGGCTGTTCATGTCTGGAGTCACGCTGCAGTCGCAGGTGTGTGAGTTCTGTCACGCTGTGTTTCCTGGACACACAAGCACCCGCGGAGAGTTTCTGCGTCACCTCACTACACACATGACCTGAAGGAAAGCGATGCTGGGAATCAAATTCATCAAAAAATGAAGATGAGGTGATAAGTGAACACACCAATAATGTCAGTAATGGACTATCATATATGTTTGATTTTGAACTATTGGAGGTTTGGTCAGTGATAATCTAGATTTTTTTAAAATTAAATTGTAAAGCACACAAAGTTGTTGTGCAAGTACTTAATATAAAGTGAGAACAACAACAAAACATTTAATGCATGCACATGTATTTGTTTCATTTTAGCATTTCATGATTCATCGCCTAGTTTGATCTTGTCATTATTTGGTTCTATCACAAAAAAGTGTACCAGTAGAAATGATATGAATATATCTTTTTTTTTAGAATGATTTACTGTTTTTATCCAAATGCTGAATTCTCACTACCATAGAGCACAATATATGAGTATAGTGTTGTCTAGCAGTTAAACAGTAAATAAACTAGAAAATGTTACAATGTAGAGAATCAATGGACCATACCAACTGGTAGCATGAATGCTGTAAAACCTCATTAGTTTATAAATGGTTATGTTTAAATGAACACCAGTGCTATGAATATCTACAGCAAGGCATTTTTACATGACATGGGCAAATCTCTTTTCATCCTACTTAATGTTACTTTTTAGTGTTCACAAAAAACTGGTTTGTTGCCTTGAAAAAGGCCACCTTCAAGGCACTCCAGTACACAAGGATATGCTCTTACACAACACTTACAGTGTACCTGTTGCAGTTTCTTGAAAAAGCTAGCCTAAAGGGATAGTTCCTGTCGTTCAAACCTGTATGATTTCTTTTTCCTTTTTGCAAAACACTTGAATTTTTTGTCACAATGGTCCGAAACAACTCCTTTGACTTTACTTTAATTTGGACAAAAATGCTGCAAAGTAATAAGTAATATCCTCTTTTGTGTTTCACAGAAAAAAATAAATATAGAGTCCCACAGTTTTTGAATGACACGATCTTTGGTTCATTGTTGGTTATCACTTTAATTATAGGCCTTCACAAGCATATTACTCAAATGAAATCAATTTATTGATTAGCGATTAACTGATCGAGTAAATCTGTCACCAGTGGCACCAAACAGGCAACTGAAACAATAACTCTTTTTTTCCAGACAGTTTTTTTTTTTTCTTCCCCATCTGTGAGATTGACGATGACGATGATGATGATGGCAGGGTAGGGCAAGTGAATCACAGGCATCGTCTGTCTTGGTTTGTTGAGATGAGACTAGGGTGAGTGTGGGTGGTGGAACCGTGTGTCAGAAATGAGACAGAAACATCAAAATTGCCCATACATTTTCATGTACAATACTGTATACCTTAAACAAAAGCAGTGGATAAATAAAAGTTGTTGCTGTAATACACAAAGTTTCTATTTTTACACTGTTAGCAAAATAAAAGTAACAATCTAGAGAAATAAACATGAGAAACATTACAATATAATTTATTGAGAAATTAAAAAATAAATAATCTGTCATCAAAGAGGCCACAGATCTATTTCTAACATTAGCGCTGTAATGCACAACTCATACTTACTATTCTCATTAGCCATTCAACCTTTAAACAGTGAGAATATTATTTTCCCCCCATGATTCATTTGAATCATTTACATTTTGTAACCTATGAAAACTCATTTGTGCATTTAGAGTTGATATATTCATATTTACTGCATTAGTATGTTACTAGTGTAAGGGTTCTTATAGTCAGTTTCAGGATTTCACATGTTAATATAATCCAAAACTTGTAAACGTGTTTTGCTCGCTGTACATAAAGTGTTTGAGCAGTTTGTTGGATTAAATAAACATGTTCCTCCCAAACTTTTGTTAGAACTCCACCAAAACAAGAAACTGAGAAAATGGAATAAACTAAATCCCAATGTCTCACAGCTCCGCTTAGAACGAGAAGCATGTCATCTATCCTAATAAATTAAGGTTTAGGCAATTTCATTCTAGAATTTGCTCGACACAAAATTAGCACCATTGAAGCTTTTTACTGACATTATAACCTGACAGAGAATATGGAATGTATTTGTAACACTTGCTTGAACTAAGCTGTATGTGCTTCAAATTTCATTTGCAAAGACACAACAACTTTCTGCCAAATGCCTTTAAATGTTCTAACAGAACTTGATAAGGTGCATACAAATTTTATAGAACAGGACAATTCAACATAGCGAACCGAACACCACGGCTGCATTTAGACATGATATCCAACCTGAGTTCAACATGGAGACTTGCAGACTGTCAGTTATGGATCGTCTTTGGTGTTTGCTGGACTGCTGCTTCTGTTACTCGATGCTCTCCTCTCGGACACTTTCTCCTCCTCCTCTATGAGAATATAAACAAAGTTTTTGGATTTTAAATTTGAGTGAGTTTTTTTTTTTTAAATAATAAAGAGTTTCAGGAACACAATACGGTATCAATTGTCTTTTGTTGTTTATTAGTTTATCTCTTCGAGCTTAAAAATCTTTTCATTAGAACAAATTTGGTGAAATGTAGCATTACATCAGTGTCTCAGCAATGGATGCTCTGCAGTGAATGGGTGCCGTCAGAATGAGAGTCCAAAACAGCTGATAAAAACACCACAATAATCCACACCACTCCAGTCCAGCAATTAACATCTTGGGAACTGAAAAGCTGCGTGTTTGTAAGAAACAAATTCATCATTAAGACATTTTTAATTAAAACCATAGATTCCAGCTAAAATATGAGTCCTCTATGTGTAATATTGCTTTCTGCAGTAAAAAACAAAGTCATCTCAACTGAATAAGGAGAGAAATATGCACAGATCAAGCACCATTTACAAGTGAAAACCATCCAAAATAATCCTAAACAAATAAATTGGTGGATTTTGATGTGAAAAAGGACATGGATAAATTATGGCCTGTTACTTATGGATTATGGACTTATATTTGAACCAGAAACGATCATTTAAAGTTTAAAACATCCTAACCATTTATTGGTTTGAACTTTTCACTTCACAACCCGTTAACTGATGGACTGGAGTGGATTATTGTGATGTTTTTATCAGCTGTTTGGACTCGGCACCCATTCACTGCACAGGATCCATGTTTTTTTCTCAAAAATTTGTTCTTATGAAGAAACAAACTCATCTACATCTTGGCCTGAGGGTGAACTATTCCTCTAAATATGTTCTGCTCATTAATGCACAGAGTTATCAAGAGACTAGAATTTGGAACGGGGAGAATCAGCATCATTGGGTTTCCCACTGCATTTGTGAACATCACAATTCCCACACTTCGGCAGACATTAATAATACATTACAGCAATGCAATAAAACATTGTTAAAACTCATATTATTATGTGAAGGCAGAACAATGCTGAGGAATGACTGACAGCGCAATGAAATGAGGAACTTGCATTTTCGCTTGAAAGAGACGACACAAAAAAATACAAAGAAAGACTGATTAAAGCTCATTTTTGGCCATTCCACTGAACTGAAGCACTAGTGTTTGCTCATTAAGATCGAGAGAGAGAGAGCGGCTGCATCTTCACTGCCCACATGGTTTATTTTTACTCCGTCTCTCTGAGTCAAAACGACGCCCTTCTCACTCCCTCCTACTCATTCACCCCCTCTTTCTCTCCATCCATCCATCCGCCCTCTTCTCACACATTTTCATAAGCTTTGACGTCAGACAGGGAAGGGGGGCTCCAATTTATCACCCACACAGCACTTCCTGTGGCCCCCACCACCCATTCGCATTTTCTCATTTCTCTTTTATTCTGCGGTCCCCAATGACGACGTCTGACTGAGATGTTTGCCTCTGAATGAGCTTCTCGAATCTGATGATCTCTGATTCATTCCATCCTTAAAGGCTAGCTAGATTAGCTAACTAGATAAGTAAAATAAATCAGTGTCACTGTTCTTATTTATTCCTCAGAGACACTTCAAGGTGTGCTAGTCTCTGCACTATCATCACTATCAACCCTGCAGCCTTTAAAGGACATTTTCTAAAAATTAAAATTCTGTCATGATTTATTCACCCTCAAGTTGTTTCAAATGTTTAATTAATTATGTGGTCCGTTGTTTTAGGAACCCAAATATCTTATTTTGTTACATAGAAGACAGACATAGGCTACAGCAGGGTTCCTCAAATCTTTCCCTGGAGGTCCAATCTGCCGCAGAGTTTAGCTCCAACCCTGATCAAACTCACCTACCTGTGATTTTCTAATGATCTTGAAGACTCTGATTAGCAGCTCAGGTGTGTTTGATTAGGGTTAGAGCTAAACTCTGCAGGAATGGGCCAGATTTGAGGATCCCTGCTACAGGAACAACATGAGGATGAATTATGACAGAACTGAACTGTCCCGTTCTTAAGAGAATAAAGGCACACATACTTTGTTCTTTAGAGAGGTTGACCTCTTTAACATGAAACATACCTGGGAGGTTTTGAACTTGACTGTATCCAAACAATTAAAATCTATACAATGTCATGAATTCTGACATAATTCTAACACACTTATGACCCTTTCTACAGTACAATAATCTCTTTAAAAAAAAAAAAAAATTCAATAAATCTTTAAATAGCCAAGCTTGCTATCAGTTCTGACGTAGCATTTTGTACTGTAGCAGCAAAAATACACACTTATAAATTATACAGAAAAAAAGTTACACTTTATTTAAAGGTGACACTGTTACAGTGTAATTACAAAAATAACTTCAGAGTAATATTACTAAATTCTTAGAGTTAGGTTATTCTAAGTTTAGTTTAGGGTTAGTTAAATGTAATTATGCATCATTTCTTGTCATTACCATAGTAAGTGCATGTAACGTGTAACTACGTCACCTTAAAATAAAGTGTTACAGAAACAAAATGTCCTCATATTGATTAACAAAATCTGAAGGTAAGCATCTCTTTTTTTTCTGACCCTAAGTTTACAAAGGGGAAGTAAATCTAAACTCTGTCTTGTTCCCTGTTTGTGGTAGGTGCATGAGAAGTGTGCGTGTTGTAAAACATCTAGTATTCACCTGAAATCTGTCTCTTTTCTGACCCTAGGCTGACTTTGCTTGCGTGGTCACGTGACACCATTCTAGCCAATCTGAGGCCCTCATCCATGAGAGTTTGTTGCATGAGCTGGCGACTCCAGGTGATGAGGCCAGTTGTGTCGGTGAGGGGGTGAGGGGATGAGGAGGGGTGCAACTGAGGGCTGATATCTATCAAGACACACAGAATTAGACAAACATGCGTCTCAATCAAATCTTACGCTTTCTTTCAGCAATGATGTTTTTCCCTGACATGAGTATGAATGGACACAACTTTGCTTTGTTATCTTCTATGCTTGATCTTCACATCATCTCAGAGAGGGAAAATAACCCACTGTGATCACTTTTTTCATCCTTCATGGCTACGACCATAATGACATTTGCAATAAATGCAACACAGAATGTGGGACAATGATGGTTTGAGGTTACATGCCCCAAGATTTACTGACATACACTGGACATTCATAAATATATCAATGCTTAAAATAAAAGCAATGAAAATAAGGAATCTTACCTTGTGTTAAACTATCTAAACTATCTAGGCTGTTGTCATCCGCTGTAGATCTGTTGTCACTGTTGGCTACTGGATCCTTAGACAGTCTGTCAGAATCTGTGACCTGAAAGAAGTAGTACTTCTAATCAAAACGTTACTCGTTTTGTCAATTGTAGTGGGTTTGTTACACTATAATAACAGATACGAGTGCAATAGTACTACAAAAAGGAGTTCACAAGTTGACATCCAATGTAACTCTCAATGCATCGATTTACATCTTTATTTTAACCCTATAAGGGAACCTGTTCATTTTCTTGTCATTTTGTATTTATATAGTCAAGTCACTATTAATAAAGTGTAAGCATCTCCCCAAACTTCACCTGAGCAAGTCCTGTTTACCATTTATACAGATGTATGTATAGATACATATCTTGATGTACTTACATCAAGCTTGATTCTCTTCTGAGCAGAACAGTCAACAGAGGCAGTACAATCATCTGAGTATGTCCTGAGATGATAATACAACAAACCCAGCTCAAATTCTGATCAAATAAGTTTAATTGAAAAAAAGTCACAGTATTGAAGGGCAAATATAAAAACGACACAAGAGGCGGAAAGGTTAGCTTTCATACAGCTTTTTGTGAAAATGCCTATATCTCAGTAACTTCAAGAATTTAAGTGAATTGTCCAATTGCCCAAATGTTTTTCTCCATGAGTTGAAAGATTATCATATGGATTTATTTGAAATATTTTCTTATAAATGTAGCACATCTGTTAACAGGCATAAAGGTCTGGTCACACAAATAAGAACCTTGGTCCAGAAGAACCACGCTGCACTTCTACCTCCAATAAATTCTGCTCTACACAAGCGCTTTGGACCAATTTTTTGTCTTGAATACATTATAGATTTTGGTCAGCTAAAAGTGTAATGCACTGGTTTTGAATGTACTACATAATCAATTCCACTATCATCAGTTTAGCTTGAGCTGTTGAATAAAAAGCTTGAACTCACGTATGGTAAATGTCTGATCTTCAAATTTGGGGTCTCTTTCTTTAACAGTCTCACACCACCAACAGTTCAAATCTGCACTTATATTTTTGACTATATCCTTTACACCATATGGTCAACAGACATAACTGATAGTTTTATAATAATCCCTCTACATGGACCTATGGACATGGTGACACACACCAGGCTTCGTCATGATTCGCCAATGCATTGTGGTAAACTGCGCAGTCTCATTGCATGTCTCCTTTGTCTGACTCTTTTAACTCTTTTAGGCCAAACAATTGTGAAACAAACCATTTTTTTTATTTCATCGCCAGTAGGTGGTGCTAAAACTGCTCAGCTACTCTCAGGTCTTAGTTATGATAAACCAAATTTCATTATCTTATAGCATTGCGAAACTCACGTTGTTTTTTGTGTGCTTTCTTTTGAATGACTGTTTTGTGTGGCTCATGAAAACACCTTTGAAAATTAAATGAGCCAAGTTTGGGGAAGATCGAATTAAAATTCTTGGAGGAGTTTAAAAAAAAGGCTGTTTTTCAGAAAAGTTGGGCAGAAAATAAAAACATGGTTTGCTTTTTTTTTGGCATGAGCCTAACTATCAGAATAAAAAAATAATTTCTGTGGATTTACTATTCATGTGATTTATTCCACAAATATTGATGTTCAAACTCTTCCCAAGTTAAAACAATAGTATTGTGATATTTAAAAATTCATATGAACTTGTTTTCTTTGCATTATTCAAGGTCTGAAAGCATAATATTTTGACCCAAAGTCATTTTCAGTAAATTAATGATATAAAAGTCGCGTTGATTAGTATTATATATTTCAAACAGTATTTTGTTGAATAAAACAAAAATGTTCAATTTGCTTAAACATTCATGTAAACAGTAAATTCAGAGAAACTGACAATTTTGTAGTGGTCTCTTAATTTTGCTGCATTTACTGTGTATATGTGCATATTTTAAATATGCCTGTAAATATCTAACAACACCTGTAACCACCACATCTGGATGCAAAATCTGAAACAATTACAAAATCAAGATGAAAGTAGTTCCTGACCTGTTATGTTTAAATGTTGACGTGTAGGCACATTCTCTCGCCACTTGTCGTGCTAAAGAGAACAGTTCAACTCTACGTAACAACAGAGCATTGTCACGAATGCAGAACTGAGCAGCAGCCTCATTGATGAGCATCTGAAAGTGGAAATATCAAAATTAAACTGCATCATCTGAGCTCTATAAAAGTCAAGGCATTTTGACAAATATTAAACAACTCCTGAAATGTTTATAGTAGCCTAAATATTTACAACCGGTCATTTAAAATTACAGCATGCTATCAAATATTACTGTGAAATCTAGTTGCACTTAGTTCTTTAAAGTCTTGTCAAAACACATGCAAAGACTTGTGGGATAATAAAATAAATCCTCTGGAAATGAACCGGAGGAATTGCTGGATTCATCTAATCCAGTGCTGTTTTTAAAGGTTTATAAAATGGGCTGTAATCAAAAGATTGTAGAATCAAATCTTGCTTTCCTGTGCAAAAGTCATCGCCACAATGCTAAGATGGTGTGGGTTACTGTCATGCAAAGCAGTTGCTTAACTTTTCAGTGTTTTATGCAGTTGCTAGAGTGTTATGAGTCATTGCTTTGGGATGGAAATTGTCCCATTGTCTACAATAAAAATTGTAAATCTAATTTCTTATTAAAGTAACAGCACACCTCTCCTTCCTTTGAGTTGTGTAGCAAACACCACTAAATGCACAACGTCTACAGAAGATTAGCTTAGTTTGAATTTAGCAAACTTCACTGTAGAGATACAGGATAATACTTTAGTTGTGTGTTTATTACAACTAAACTTGAGAAAAAACATTTTTATAATATCTGTGCAATTTCTCCAAAATGTTCTCTTTGACAAACCTCATGATGGGTGAGCTGTTTCCCTTCCCTCCTCTTGGAGTCAAAGCGGCCATAGATCAGGCTATATTTGCGAATCTCTTCCTCTTTGCTCTTGTCTTGAGGTTCCAGGTTGAAAATGTGTCCCACCGTCTTGGCCATTTTCTTATTGAGTCTCAAAAGCGTCTTCACCTCGGTTTGATCTGCTTGCGGCATGGTTCTTAGCAGCCTATCAACGCTTTCCTCCACAGCTTTAATGGTCTCTGGGTCCAGCTGACCTCCGGGCCACGGAGAGGTCATAGTGGAGGAGGATGAAGAAGAAGTTGGCGTCGGAGGACCAAGAAGACGCGAGTGGCAAGCGAAAGGCAGAGGGGTAATGGGCTGTTCTTCATCGAACTCAGCGGCTCCATACATTTCAGGACTGAGCCAGTGGGGATCCATGGGGGACAGTTTTTCTCTGTACAGATGGTCTGGAGGTACAGGAGAGGCCTGTGAGCAGGGGCTCTTTGGACTGTTATCCCTGAGCGGCGTAAGGCAAGATCCTACTTCCTCTCTTTCACACGGAGAGCCTGGCTGACCATTGCTTAAAGATTTTCTGCCACCAATAACCCCTGAGCCAGCAGCGCCGGCGCTGTCGATCCTAAGGAGAGGGATTCCACAAGGGGCCACATTGGTGGCCAGAGGTTGGTTGAACAGCGCTGGGTTTGCCGCCCAGTCGCGCAGAGCCTTCTGCAGACGTCGCACATGCAGGGGTTTTGTGGCCATGCCGACTAGTGCCATGATCTCCAGAAATTCCTCTTCGCCAGCCTCACACAGCTGTTGGACATCATCACCTCCCTGCTGGATGAAGGTGTCATAGTACATCAGCAAGTTGGCCCTTTGTAAAACTCGGTAGAGCTGCAGCTCGCCCAGCGTCCGTGGTAGTGACATCCTGATGCTCGGCTACAGCGGGATTTCCACAAAGATTGTCATTAGTATCATTTAAAAACCACACACACAGTATATAAATATATACACACACACACACACACACACACACACATATATATATATATATATATAATATAGCACAAAACCAGTCATAAGTAGCATGGGTATATTTGTAGCAACTGTCAACAATACATAGTATGGGTCAAAATGACTGATTTTTCTTTTATGCCAAAAATCATTAGGATATTAAGTAAAGATCACATTGCATGAAGATATTTTGTAAATTTTCTACCGTAAATATATCAACTTAATTTTTTATTAGTAATATGCAATGCCAAGGACTCAATTTGGAAAACTTTAAAGGCGATTTTCTCATTATTTTGATTTTTTTTTGCACCCTCAGATTCCAGATTTTCAAATAGTTTACCAAATATTTATTGTCATATCCTAACAAACCATACATCAATGGAAAGCTTATTTATTCAGCTTTCAGATGATGTATAAATCTCAGTTTCAAAAAATGTGACTTTCCCTAATGACTGCTGTATGTATTTATGTATACAGGGCAAATTAAGTTCTAAACAAACAAGAAAACATGATATCTTACAATAAAAACATAATGAATAAATGTCAAACAGCCGACACATTTTGTGCACTGATAGCTCTATTTTAGCTAATGACTGAATAATATTCATGAATACAGTTTTGAAGATGATTGTGCCATTCACCTCACTGCTGCAAAGTGTTTCTATTAATAATAAATGACAGTAGTTTCTGAACTTAAAATAAATGCTCCATGAATGAGCTTAATTAAGAGTATGTATTTATCCATAATAAATAAGTAAAAAGTAAAAGCGAGGTAATAAATCTCTATCCCAAAAGGTTTCACAAGTTTTTTTTAATTATAAACACACTAGTCAACATTTGAAGTGGATCAAAACCTTTCAAAGTTATAAAACATAAAATGCATTCTTGTCTTAGGACAACTTTGATTAACAATTTTTGATCCGCTTCAAATGTTGACCACTGTATATATACAGCCCTTTATCTTAACACTACATGATTCTTTTTCGGTTTTATGAACATTAAATCTGAAATTACCAAAATTACAAATTCTTTTTACTCTAGTGAAAGGTTTTTAAATGTAATAAATGAAGTATGAGATATTAGTATGGGATAATGTACAGTGAGCCAGTCAACTTGGATGCCCAACACAAAGTAGAATAACCAGAAAATAAATATTGACTTCATTTGAGCTTCGGAGGGGTTGCAAATAAAATGAGACAGGTTATGCAAAGCCGTTAATGTAAGCACAGCAGAAGTATAACTATGGCGAGAAAACTTCTGGGTCTGAATTGTTCTGAATAGACACTTAATATTTTAGTTAATGTTAGGATCCACCACCACCAACAAAATCACAATTTACTCAGCAACTGTACAAAACACCACAACACTGTACACTTTCTAAGGAATAAGTCGCTCTCTGTATCCAGAACATCTTCAAGGCTGGTTCACACAGAACACATTTTTGTGTTTCACATCCAGTGGAACACAAAAACATGATCTAATAAGAAAGAAGTGTAACTTCAAAAACATGAATTGAGACCCTGCCTTTTCCATTCATCAGTGCTGTGTCTCTGCAGTTGGATATTGTTCAGTGTCTCATGTTTTTAAAAACAAAAACATGTTTCAGAGAACCATTGTGTGTGTGTGTGTGTGTGAGAGAGAGAGAGAGAGAGTGTATAAAGAACATTTTAATAATCTAAACAACCTTGAAAGTACTGTTTGTGCTAAAGATTCTATGGATGTTAAAGGTTCTTCATGGATCCATTGATGCCATAAAGAACCTTTGTTTTTTAAGGCACTGCTGCAAAAGCACCTTTTGGAACATCTTTTTTTAAAGACTGTATCCAAGAGCCAAGTTGAGGAGCAGTCAAATTTCCTCCTCCTGCAGTGTAATATGAAGCCTCTTAATCTGCAATAATGGATGTTTACTCATCATCTCATTTCTTCCACTTTTATCTCTCTCTCTCTCTTAAAAATAATAGCTGGAGACAGATTTGGCATGAAAAAGTTGCATCCATCATTGCATCCTCCTTTAACTACACTGACGATGAATATATAGCATGTAAAAATCGAAAAGTTTCAGGTAGTCCTACAGAAAGAGAGAGAGAGAGAGAGATCCGTTTTAATAAAGCTTTATCAAATTAAATAACAGCTTAATGTTTTATCTATATAAAAAAGCTATTAGCCCGAAGTTGCATGTTTTGTGCATGCCATGCTACAGCAAAAACATTTTGCAGTCACAGTAGCTGTAGAATGTTTTTTATTAAAACACACACATTATCTTTTTTTCAGCTTGCATGTTATTAAATTTCACAAATAATGAGCTTCATCTACGAAATTCCCTTCATATGCTCATGAGGTGTTGCTGAGTTAAATATAACCCGCGGTAGTAGCATTCCTCTGATCATTTATAATGAAGAAAGTAGCTAATTGCTCAATGTAGATGACTGGTCAGTAGTACCACTCACCTCGAGAGGTTTCAAGACGGAATCCAGGAGAGCATCCAGCAGAACACTTAAGCTTCCAGCAACCAAACGACCGACTCTATTAGATTCTGGAACTCAACTCAAAATCAGACAAACTTTTCTTTCTATTAAAAGATCTTTGCGCCTCTGACGCGTAATTTATTTTTGTTTTCTGTGCTTGTCAGACCTTATCCTACAGATGTGCGACTGGTCTAAAATGTTCTTGAAACTCTGGTGTTGTCTCGGCAATGCTCTGCTGTGCTGGCAGTAGCGGCGAGTTAATGACGCTCCTTTCGCTGCCTGTGTGGGCGCGAGAAACGCGTGGGCGGACTGCGGCACGCCATCTGACCGAATAAGAGCCTTCCTCTCCGGTCTGAGCGCAGGGGGAAGCGCCTCTCGCGTCAGGGTGTGGATGGACGGGGAATTCTGTCCATTTCACTGCTTAAGCTCAGATCTGTATAATGTGAAAGCCAGCCGTTTAGGCGCTAAACAGCACGACGGAGCCCCACTATAACGAGTAGCAGATTTAATGCAACAAACATGATTACAGTCAATCGGTTGTGTGGAAGAGCGCCGGAGATCACCGAGTCTGTGGGCGGTGTTCGAGCTCAGTGACGCGGCTTGAGCAGCGGGATTCCCCGGCACCTCAGACTGGTTGCTGCGCTCATTGTGTGTGTGTGTGTTTAAAGACTGCCTTACAATCTTTTTTTTTTCCATACACCATTCTTTTTTTATCCTTTACATATGGTGTGTTAATTATGTATTCATTATGTATTAATTTTAGTGCTGTCAAACGATTAATCGCATCCAAAATAAAAGTTTTATTTACATAATATGTATGTGTGTGCTGTGTATATTTATTATATTTATATAAATACACACACATGCATGTATATATTTAAGAAAAAAATTATATTTGTATATTAAATATATTTATGATATAAATTATAAATATACCTAAATATATACATGTAAATACATTTTCAAAATATATACTGTATGTGTGTGTATTTATATATAAATATACACAGTACACACATATATTATGTAAACAAAAACTTTTATTTTGGATGCGATTAATCGCGATTAATCATTTGACAGCACTAATTAATTTTAAATAGAACTTTACAGAATATTCATAGAATACGAATAGAATGGTTTTATTTTTGCTTTATTTTGTATATTTAGGACACATAAACTGTTAGCCTTAGCAAGACAAATGAAGTCCAGTCTGTTGCCAGTTAAACATGTGGCATATGTAAGCTCAGCTGATTTACTTGACCGCTTTGTCTATTAAAAATAGAATAAAAGAACATATTTGTGCATATTTATATCAAATATTTATATATTAAAAATATATATTTTGTGCATATATATTTTATTGTGCATTTGGATTTAAATTGCACAAATAAAACTATACAGTAATTCTTCAGACAACACAGTTGGCATTTGGTACAGTGTTCATGTTGAACTGTTTTAAGATCACTTAGCAAAAGTCAGGTCAGTCACTGAAACAATAATGCCCCCTTGAGGAACAAAATTACACACGAATGATAATGACACTAAACCACTCTTATTAAAAAAATACTGAAGAACCCGGGACACTAAGGATTGTTTTTCTATGAGTAACTTTCTCTATCTATCTATCTATCTATCTATCTATCTATCTATCTATCTATCTATCTATCTATCTATCTATCTATCTATCTATCTATCTATCTATCTATCTATCTATCTATCTATCTATCTATCTATCTATCTATCTATCTCTTGAATCGGGTGATCTATCTATCTATCTATTCTTTTAATATTCATATATTCATTTACTCATTACTTTTCATTTCATATCATTTTTTTTTTCCTTTATTGTGTGGGACAATGCTGTGAAACAGTCATTTTACTTTCCTATAACACCACTTGATGAAGACTGAAAGACTGAGCATCAAGAAAGATACGTTAATCCATAAACTCATTTAAACAAACTCTTTTTACTTTGACTTTATGTTTCCTGTCTTTTAGGCTGAAAGAGGAGTCGACATAATTAGGATATCAGAAAAAAATGTAGTGTTGACCATTTTGGGGTATCAAAGATTTTGACTATCAAATAAAACTTGGATGCAGAACTCTGTTAATAGGTTTTAATTTCTAGGCAAAATGTGTAGCCTATGTTCTGACAGGATCTGGTCAAACAACTAGTGAAGTGAAAAAAGTGAAGTGACATACTGCCAAGTATGGTGACCCATACTCGGAATTCGTGCTCTGCATTTAACCCATCCAACGTGCACACACACAGCAGTGAACACACACACACCGTGAACACACATCCGGAGCAGTGGGCAGCCATTTATGCTGCGGCGCCCGGGGAGCAGTTGGGGGTTCAGTGCCTTGCTCAAGGGCACCTCAGTCGTGGTATTGAGGGTGGAGAGCGCTGGACATTCACTCCTCCCACCTACAATCCCTGCCGGCCCGAGACTCGAACCCGCAACCTTTGGATTACGAGTCCGACTCTCTAACCATTAGGCCACGACTTCCCCACAAACTAGATTCCATGTCCTGATGGTCTTCTTTCCATATAAGTTCAAGAAGGTTGCAATCCAAAATTATTTCTTTATTTTTATGAAGCTAAATTATTTTAAAAAGTTATCAATTGTATAATTTTCTCTAACCTAATAAACTCCAAGATTAAGTTAGTAGAAGTATATTTTGTACTACATGTCATTTGAACATATCTTGAAACATTCAGTAAACTATAATTTGAGGTTATTAGGAATAGGGAGAAGACTGTAAAATGGAAACAGAGGAACAGTTGAAAGTTTTTTTTTTTTGCTCCACACAAGTGTTTTACCATCCTCTTCATTCATTTAAAATTACAAGGATGTTCTCCAGACCGAAACATAGGTAAGAATTTCACTTCAGCCTCTCTCTTTCACACTGAATAGCTTCTAGTCCTTTAATAACTGTAAAAGTGAACACTGATATTTCTTTAATCTTTCTTTAACACACACACAATAAAAATATATGTTGGCAGATGTAGGGATAAAAATGCCATGATAAAATAATTGATCACTGTTGTAGTGATTCATTTCTTCATTTTAATTGTTAATAAACTGTGGGCTGTTGTTCTGCTAGCAAACTATGCACTGTAGCAGGTTGCTTTGAATAAAATTAGAAGCTAAAATGAAATATTCATGTAAAATGGCTTTTTAATGCATTTTAACATTTGCTGTAAGTGGATGCAATTGGTTTTAGGCTACATTAATGCATTATGGATGAGTGTTTCAACTGTAACTGGACTGGAACAAATGCACTTGTATTTATGAGCAATTGTGGGAAATAAAAGCTATTTGTAGACATTATTGATCATAATTTTATTTTTAGGCAAGGCAAGCTTATTTATATAGCACATTTCATACACAATGCTATATTCAAAGTGCTTTAGGAAGTAAAATAATCATAAAAAAATATAATCACAACAATAAAACAAGGAATTTATAAAACTTTTAAAATGATTTAGAAATTTATTTAAAATTAATTAAAACAGTTAAAATAAGAAAATGATTATACATCAAATAAAATTGATGCGTGTTCTGCTAGGCATCTTTGGTTTCCTCTTGTGTAATTTTGATGAAAAATGTGTGCCTTTTTATCGTTTGAGTTACTTTTCAAAAGTTGCTAAAAGTAGCCAATTAAATTTTAAAAATGGCTAAATTGGGTGCTAAGTGCTTTTGGAAGTAAAAGTTGCTAGGGTTGTCTGAAAAGTTGCTAAATTTAGCAACACAGTGACCAGTTAACAGAAGACAGGAAAGGGTTACTTAAACGGAAGTGACGTCTCGGCGCTTGTGCTGTACTCGGAAGTGAACAAGAATGAAGAGAGAAGGACAGTGAAAGCAGCTAAAGATAGGTGAGGAGATGGGCTGAGCTGCTTCAAACTCATCTTACACCCGAGATAAACTTTCCTGTCTGTACACTGCTCTTAGAGAAGCAATGCAGCAACGCTCGCTGTGGATGCTCTTCTGTTAGCATGCCTGCTAAAGCTAAACAGCATCGTAAAGGAAGAGATTAAACAAATATAAAGATTATTAAGCATAAACATTTACAGCAACAAGCGCCGTCCGTCAAACCTCAGTGAGCAGCATTTGAGGAGTCGATGCTTCTGCACTTTATCAGGACTTGAGTGTTCAGTAAGTTACAGACATGTGATGTTTGCATGTTTACATGTCATTCTCTGGTACTTCCCTCATGGGTGTCATATGCTTTTATTGCTCACAATAGGAATGCATGTTATGTAGTCTTAACTTGCTGACACTAAATGAAAGGTCTTTTGATAGGAGTCACTCATCAAACTGCTAAATTATCTCTTTACCCAAATTCTATAAACGATTTGTTAATTCCACAAATTGTAAATGCATTGTTTGGTTGTAAAAACACACAAGCCTGTAGGTTTCATGTGGATATTTGTGTATGTAACAAAAAATATACCTATATTGATTATCCACAAATCTGAATCTAGAAGGCAACAGTAAATGAAGCATCTTCCATAAAATTTTCTCTGTATGATATTACAAAATATCTTCAAGTTCCAAGCCATGAATCGAAACTCTGAGATTATCACGAACATAGAATCGGGGGAGGAACGTGTTTGAAAAATTAACGTGAACATGCTCATCATGATGCTTTGCGTGTGATGTTCTCGAATCACAATGGTGCAATATAAAATTTGATTGATTTACAATGTTTGATTATAGGGTAAAAATAGTGCTATATCAAGTGTATTGCTTCTCTTCAGGAATATCAGATTAATTCCACTTCAGAATAATAAGAAATTACTTGTGGTGTCTACAGAACTTAAATCACAATCTGGATGGTAGGTCTTTGTTGAACAGTTGATATGTTATCATTGATAATTCAATGGAGGAAATAAATGGGATTTTTGCTTTTTGTTTTTACCCTATGGTAAACGTATGGTTTCAGATATAAGGACTAGGTTCAGATTAACTATTTAATGTACTTTGCTAAATTTTCTTCTTCTCATTTGCAGGTGTTCAGAATGCCGCCGTGATTTGGAAATGTCTCTTATCGTCTGCCATGCTGGACTTGCTGAAGACCCCATATTGTGTTTCTTTTGTAAATATGAGACTGTTGTTAAATACAGTGCATGCATGTCTAAGTTTGCTGCCACCCTGAAGCTCATGATGGATCTCCTCATGACTGTTTTAAGCGTGAGGGAGTGACCCTTTGGATATTTGAGCAACATGGAAGAAGACATGGCTGTACAATGGGATACTGTGGAGCCACCCATTGTTTCTCTGGCCAGTCCGTGTTATGGAAATGACAGCCATGTGTTATCATCTCAAGCACCTGACTGTGAACATGAGACGCTTGATGATTTTGATTGTGAATTCCCTGATGAAGACTTTGATTTGGAAGTGGACGAGAATGAAGAGCAAAATACCAAAACTGAAGATTTGAATGATGATCAGGTGCAAGATGAGATTTCCGAGAAGGACAAGGAGAAATGTGAAAGAGGAGGAAAATTTGAGTTGGAGAGTGAGTTTAGAGGCAATGGGGAGTCTAGATCCCGCAATGTTGGAGCCGGTAGGAAAGGAAAGTCCAAAAAGAGTGGATCAGGGCAGGGGCCTTGCGATCAAACACCATCGTGGACATCTCCATCTTCCATGTCTCACAAATCCTTCTTTGCATCCTCTGGGCCCAGCAGACACAAGCAGGTGAAGCGACGAAACCACCATCTGCACAATCACAGCCGCGTACGAAGGAAAAACGGGATGCAGCTGGTCGTGGTGTGTCGGGATTTTCTGGCAGATTTCATCAGCCCCTGGTGCATTTCCTGCATCCATATTGTCGTGGAGCTCATCATCTCTTTGACCCACCGCTGTGGGGTTGCTGTTGAATCATCTGCACTTGCACTATACGACTTTGGAGCACACATGCTTTCCAAGGTCACAGATATTCCAGGCATGACGCAAGATTTGAGGCGAATCCTGGACTGGAGCTGGTGTTCAGGTGTAGCTATAATAGAGAGCATTGGCAGGTGTGCTCGTTGGCCTCGACATGCTCTACTTTCTTGTTGGAGATTTGTTTGTGCTGCACTAAGCGCTGGCTCTCAGATGTTGAGGTGTATTGTGGGAAGGGTGGCTGGAGAGAGAGGCAGGAAATGGTGGCTTGCCCTTCAGAGCAGCAGGGTTTGGAGGAAAGTGTCCGATCTAACCACAAGTGTTCATGGGTGTTTCTTTAAAAAAGGCGTCGTGAATGAAAACTCGAATCCAGAGTCTCCCAATAGGGGGGCAGACAAGTGGCAACCTGGCGAAGAACTGCA